>NC_056734.1:511480926-511712083 GCF_019279795.1 Protopterus annectens | reverse complement strand
AAATTGCATTCAGTTCCACATATTTAAATATAAAACACATGACACACAGCCAACCAATCACAATTAAAAAATTCAATTAATTAATTGCTCAATTTAATACCATTTGTTTTCTTTGTAAAACTGATGTTATGCTCACTGCCCCATTCAAACCAGGATTTTTTTCTGCATTCAATTCTAAAATCCATTTTAATTCCTTATTCTCCAGTTTATTATTTATATGTCCTCCGCTTTTGTTCTAATTCACTATTTTTATTATCCTAAACTTGAACTCCTGTGTATCACCTTCACTCAGATTTTTAAATTTTAACAATTTTTAGGATGTTGTCATGTAGTATGTTTGGATGATCAGGACACGTAATGTTTTACAAAAAAGAATCTTATATTTGTCTGAACTGGCCTTTAAGCCAACTGTAGATGTCCGGTTAACTTGTTGTAAATAGTTACTAGATAAGAGCCTTCTTTACACGTCAGTATAAATTCAGTTTTTTTTTATATTTACTGATCTGTTTCCTTTTCCATGGGAATGTCTGAAAACATCAAGTTAAACAGTGTAGGTTCCATTAAAGAACTCTCGGGGGCCCCTAACCTTACCTGTAGTTTATCAGATATGGTGCCTTTGATTAATACTAAGTTCTACTATCTAACCATTTAGTTATCCATTCAATCAAGTATGTTTTACGCATGTTTTATAAATTTATCAAGAATTGCATTGTAAGGTAGAGTGAAAAGCTTTCATAAAATCAAAACTATGACCCCTACAGTTAGCCCATAACCCATTGCCATGATGATATGGTCATGAAACTCAGATTAATTGTTCCTTTTAATGGAGTCATATTTGTTCAAGTCAGACATAGAAATAATAGTCCAGCTGTTAGGTTAATTAGGCCTATAGTTTGACTTCTAGTAATGCTACCTTTTTATGTAAGGGAGTAATATTTGATGTTTTCCAAGAAGATGGAACAGTTCCTTGTGAATTATTAGACATCGTTCCTTACATAGTCTTGTTAGCAAAATAGCTGAAGTCTTGTCAGGTCCCATACTAGTACTATGAATTTTTTAAAGGCCTTAAAGATTATATCTGTAGTAATAGTGAGGTATGATTCATTTCCCTGGACTGTGTGTTCAGAATTAGAAATTTTCTGATTTAGTATTAGTTGAACAGGTACTTGAAAAGGATATGTTAAATTCATCTGCCAATCTTTTGGGTTGTAAGCATGTCTCCATTAATTAATAACAAGGTTACTGATTTTTTTGTTGTTGTTTTGACTTGGAAGTGATACAGTGATGATAATTTTTTTCCAGTATTGTTCCTGGCTGGTTTAATTTCAAATTTTGCTTTTTTTCTTTTATATTTTGTGGAAAGGTCTACACTTAATGTTTGATTTCTGTTTTATTTCTTTGTGTAGTGATATTTTTTATAAAGTTGAAAAGCTCATTTTTTTCCTTATATGCCTTAAAAAGTTTCTTACACTACCAGTACTGATACCTGGAGTTATTTTTAATATATATTGGGTTCCACAGTTTTTCAACAGCATGAGATAGAACATTTTCTAAAGCTGAAATAAGATAAATTTTTGTGTACTATCAAATTTTCATTGGGGATGTGCAAGAAGCAACTTCCCTCAAGTGTGCAAACCTTCATTAAGGGAATTTTTAGCACACTCCATCCCCCACAAAGACCTTCTTCCACCCTAAACCTGAACTATCACCTACATTGGAGCCAGCACATAAAGTAGATTTCCAATTTATGTCTTGCAAAACAATATTTTCGTAGGATTAACCTCGGCAAGAAAGATTGAGATTCACTTTCTGTGCACACAACCTCTGTACTTTCTATTCCATAAAGACAGTGTGTCGATTCAGGGTAATCCTAGTTTTGTGCTTGAAGTAGCCACTGAAGCTAATCCTAATCAGTGCATCATTTTGCCTGCGTTTTCCCAGAGTAATCCAATATAGGAAATGTTTTACTGTTTGTGTTCACTGGCAATTGTTTATATTTGAAAAGGAAAAAGCTTTTAGAAAATCCCCATAGTTGTGCATGTTGCAGCACAAGTACATCCAGGGTATGCAAAGTAACTTTCTTTAGGTGATTTAAGAATGTATTAAACTTAGTTATCAAAAAAACACAACAAACTTCTGCCAATCAAACTTGCTATACATTCAGCCAAGGTAGTGCCATCTTCCCAAGACGTCTTTAAAATTTCTTTCACGGATGAGGTTTGTCTAGCTGCAACTTGGACTTCTATATACCTTTGTTGAACACCATAAGCTGGATGTGATCTATAGTTCTTGGTCTTCCTAATAGGATACTATCTTATGTGGAGCCCTTACTTGATTCCAACCATGAGGTCATGTTAGAGGGTTACTTTATTGGTTGAAGAGGATGGACAAGATCCCCTTAGATGTAAAACATGTATTTAATGTAACAGTAAATGTTCTTCATAGTCTACTGTTGCAGTACTGACTGCTGAGATTCCAGCTTCATGAAACCCAATGTATGGCATAACTTCCAGAGCTTTTCACCGTTCCCACCCCCAAGTTCGTCAGACTCCTTCCCACAGAGTTACAAGTTGCAAAAGGGCTTTGGCCAGCTGCACCTTCATATCTTTCTTGACACAGTTTGAAGGGCATCTCTACTCTCCTGGGAACTGAGGTTGTATAAATGAGTGCTTCACTTGCTAGACTCTCATCAGTCCTTCAGGTTGGCCAAATCCAGAGTTTGCTGGTAATTGTACTGGAGAATAACCTTTGTCTATTAATATAGTTTTGTGCTAGTAACATTTGTAGATGTCTGTTGAGGTTGGAAGCAAGTACAGCACCAGGATTTCCATAACTGATCTTTATTTTTGTTTTTGTCTGAGTTGGAAGCATGGTATGTCCAGTTGTTTTCAATGTGCTTTAATTAACCAAAGGACCATAAGGCACAGCGTTGAATCTCTCCACAAGTACTTACCCTTTATAAGGACGTGCACCTAATGCCATCATCTCATCAGCTTGGCTGTTACAACATTCTTTTCTGCAGAAATTTGGAGTTTTTTGGAACAGTGCTCAAAGGAGAAGAATACAAGAAGTTGACAGCCCCCTAGGCCTCGAGACTCTGGTGTTGGTGAAGCACTTTTGCAGCCCCCATATACATCGGTTTCTGTTGAGGTTTCTGTGACCCCTGGGTCACCACATCTATCTCTGTACTAGCATGTTATCATGAGCTGAAACCTGTATGCTATTGGTCACTTTTGGGGCCTCTGAACCTGACCCCTGCTTTGTGAGTACATGGGAGGATGATATTCCCATGCTGTTTGTACAAGAGTAGGTTGAAGGAGACTGGCTCGAGATCTTTGCCCCCGCACAGGCTATGCACGTGCAAGTCTAAACAGTCATCAGCCTGGGCTGTGTGGAGCTCTACCCTCCAGCCATGTCTTCCTAATAAAATCTGTTCAACTTGGTTCAGGATTTCAGAGATTTTCTGAAATATATACAGCCAGTCTCTAAAGAACACAGTGTCATGGGTGTTCTGTGATAAAGGAAAAATGGAACTTTCTCCCCAAACAAACTTTAAAACATCTGACTCAGAAATGGAATTAACTGGCTTGTGTGTTAACCAAGTGTCTCCAGACTCTTCCCTGCATTCTGACATTGAGAAACATGTTCCCTTTAGCCTTATCACTTGAGGATGCCTCATTTGGGGGGAGACTCTTCACAGGGTGAAGGAGAGCTTCTAATATGACTCTAGAGTTCTTTTGGGCACAGATCAGATATAGGAATTTTCTGCACCTGCCAATACCAGAAACCTCTGTCAGATGTCCTATTGTCAGTTCTTCCAACCCTAGAAGTCCTGGATAAAGCATCTGACAGCGCATCTTTGCAGCCAGACTGCCAGCCTTCTGCTTCAAAGAAGCTAAATTACTTTTTATATTGTCATTGACTTCATAAAAGTACCTATACGTGAATAAGTTTGATGATCAAACAGTGGTACATATAAATTCCAGCAAAGGATCAAATGCAGTTCCATTCCCAATGACAGCAGTAGTAAAATACTTTCTCATTTTGGAAGAGACGTGTACCTCTCCTGCCGTGGCTGTAAGGGCCCATAACTGCCAATCTCACATTAAAGTTCCAGGAATTCTTATTGGGTCAGTTGAGAAGGAAGGTAGAGTGAATAAACAAGGATCTAGAAGGGGGGGGGCTTAATTTATGCAACCTCACCCAGGTTGACTGGCACTCCATTATATGTGGATACAATGCAGCTGATGCCTTCTGCAGGGTAGTTGCTAAAGGATCATGGTTAGGAGCCATGCTTGGCCCCCTAAGGGCTCAGCTCTTTTTAGAGCATGTGAAAGAAGACATCCTTGATGCCCCATTGGATAAGGGGCTTCTCACTTTCTAGACCCTTAGTTGAGAGGGTTTTAAGAATCTAGAAGAAAAGGGAAACCTGTAGAATCAATGAAATAACTTTTTTCATTCTGCAGCTCCAAGGTATGTTAGAAACTAAAGACTGGCCTTTCTGACCTAAGCAAAAGAAGGCTAACTACTACATGTAGAAAGAAGTGTCATCCTGACCTGAGGAGAAATCCTAGAAAGGTTCATGGCCACATCAGTCAGAGGAAGCAGTTTTGACTCGGCAAAGCTTGTCCTTTCTCCTCCTTCAGAATCCCATCCAACCCACCCATTTCTTGCCCTCGTTATTTCCACTTGCCTTGCTGATAGGAGCTAGGCTGACTCTGTTTATGAAGTTAGTGCAGGGTTGCAGGTAAATTTTCTAGAAGAAACCATTATTTTTATGCATCCATTTTTCCTGTTCCCATAGGCCAGTAGCAACTTGTACCTTCAAATACAAGGCTTGTTATCTGAGGGAGTGATAGAAAAGAACCCACAAAAAGGGACTGGGCTCTACTCCAGACTGTTTCTGATCCCAAGGAAAAGGAACTTGGAGGCCCATTTTTGACCTCTCGAATAAAAAATTTTCTGAGCATCCCAGAGTTCAAAATGCTGTCTTTGCAGAGCTCTTGTTGCTTCTTTCAGAGGCCTACATGGTGACCTTGGGACCTATATACCTGTCTACACATACCCATAAAAAAAAATTGGACAAATAGATGTCCTTTTCTTATCACTGTTGCAGTATTCATCATATATGGGATGTCCTGCTAAGGATAGCCTAATGTCTAGCCAGTATACCATAGCCTTTGCATCATACATCAGATATAGGCTCTCTGCAGGCATAGGGCATAAAAGTGATCTGTACACACACTCAATGCACCCAATACTCGGAACTTCTTTAAAGCCAGTCTGAATGTGTCAGTTGAACTTTGGTCTGAATGACTTTCACTGAGCTGGTTTTTAATAAGCCATTTATAGAAATGTGCCCTGTTGGGGTTCCTTCATTTTCTTCCTTTCTTTGTGTACTTAAGGTTTATCCACAAGTAAGCCAAAAAGGTAACTAAATAAATCCACAAGTAAGCCAAAAAAACTGGAAGAAACAGCTGTCCTCGAGCTTTATTGTGGACCCTCCGAGGTTCTTTTTTTATTTTTTATTACTTAAGGTTTATGTCATTCAGGAAGGGAAAACGTCAGTGGGAGATATTCCCCATAAAGACAACCACGAGAAGTGTTTTTTTCTGCCTAGGTGCTTCACACTGTTAACAGTCAGTGTACCATTTGTTAGGCTTTTTGTTCCTAAAATGCTTTGCAACATCTGTCTTTATCCATTTATCTTGAGAACCAGTGTCTCAAATTTTTGACCCAGGGTACCATGACCAAATCCACCGACCCCAAAGTACATCTGCCACTTAAAAAGAAGACAAGAGAGTCTCTATTGGACTCTGCTGAACATCTCTCTTGAAGTGAATAAAGACCCTGAAAACTGTCCCTTGTACACATTGGATCTGATGTCAATTTTCATTTTATCCTTGACATATGGGTTCGGTTCTAACAATGGGACCAACTCAGCCGTTACTACAGCTCGCGCAAGCCAAAAAACTCTCGAGCTTCACCGTTACCCATAATCCCTCTCTCTGTGTCATTTGCCACTTTTCAAGACAGATGCGTTCAACATAGCTCTCGAGCTAAGTAAACTTTCTTCATAATTTTATACATTTTCTTCATAGTGCTTTTATATCTTTTCTTCGTCTTTACTGTGTTATAGCCCCATAAACTTCCTCTACCCCTTCATATTTAGTTTTTTCCTTTTTGTACACTTGTGTACCTCTGACCATCATTGCTAATATCCCCTTTCTGCACACTTTGTGTACCCTTACTATCATTGTTGATAGTACACAAAGTGTACGGAAATGAAAGAAACTATCACTGTTGAGAGTTTTCTTCCTGTCCTAAAAAAAAAAAAAAAAAAAAATTCCGTATACATGTTTGATTGTGTCCTCTGTACATCTCTTTAGTGTGACTGTAGTGTGTGCTTTATTTTGTTATCATGGCTGAAAAGTCTAATGGTCCTTCTGGCTTCAAAAAATGCCAGAAGTATAGCCACAAGATTCCTATCTCGGATTTGCATTTATTGTGCTTATATTGTTTGGGTGTGTCCACTTACAGGAAATTTTGTAGCATTTGCCATGGCTTTAGTCACAGATCCCTAGTAGAGATAAAAAATAAGTTAATTCTGAAAGGTTTGATTCCTTCTGCCTTTGGAGACTCTGTATATGCTCATGAAAAGAGTAAGACAAATATTTATTTTGTCTTCTTCCTCCTCTTCCGTAGAGAAGGCCAAAAAGGCCGTCTCTCTCCTACTCTGAACACAGTAGAAGAATCTTTGTGGGTTCTATTTAAGCAGCTTTATTTTATATAAACACATTACAATAGAAGTTTACTGACCTTAACTTAAGTAACTTGTATACAGACTAACTGCTGTAATCATACATGCTTATGTCCTGGCTGTATTCTCAAAATGGCACTAGGAATGACGTGTGCTTGATATTTATACATGCACACTCAGTCTTTGACATGCTTCTTAAAGATACAGCACATAGCACGTGCTCCCTGATCTACATACTCCCTCTTGGGGAAACAAAAACATACAATGTTATGGATATTTTGACATACAGATATCACAGACAATTATCAGTCATGCATTAATGCAAGATGTAATACATATGTACACAGTTAAGTCCATGTTGCTGCATATTTCACACTGGGTTTATTTACTCGTCCGTAATGTGTGATATAAAATTGGGAATTGGGCTTAACTATTGGAGCTGTGTCTGAAAAATTTTCGGTCTGTGATTTACTTTGAACATCTTCAGGAGTGGAATCAGAGGTAGGAACACCCTCTGAAATGGAAACAATAGTTGGCTCTCTCTCAGATTGAGTCTTAAGTCGCTATAATAGTGTTGTGATGATGATTCTGGTACAGGTAACAGATGGTTTTGCCTGTACTGAGTACCTTCCGAGTCTATAAGAATAGGATCTCTGTTAAGGCCATTTGCCAATAACTTACCCTATGTGGTCAAAACCTTTTCCTGTTTGAAGTCTGACCATTTCTCCTCCTCTTAATGGAGAAAGAAGTTTGCTCGACGTGTATGATGACTTCTGGATTGAACGTTTCCTAAATAATTGTGCCTTGATGCTCTTATTATTCCAAGCTTTAGGCTTTAGTAGATTGCTAGGAATAGGTAACATAGTTCTTGTTTGTCTGGAAAGAAGTCACGCTGGAGATCCAAGAACATTGTCACAAGGTATGTTCCTAAGGTTAAGCAGATTTAAGAAAATGTCTGAATTGTCACGTCTTGACCATTCATGTAACTGTTTCACATTCTGCATAGCTCACTCAGCCAGGCCATTTGACTGAGGATACACAGGACTGCTGGTAATGTGTAGAAAGTCGTCAGGGCAACAGACACAATTATAACATTTAGATGTATTCATCTCGCTCTTCACAGGTGATATTTCACACTTGAAAGTCTTTGTAACATAGCATCTGTTTAAGTGTCCAATAATCTTACAGACATCATGTATTGGCATTATATAGGTAGTAATGAATCTTAAGACACTACTATCTTTTGTCCTATTCATTTCAACATGCACTGTCTGTTCTCCTTGCTGCGGTGATTTTGTATGCTGATGAAGGGTGTAAACCTGAAAGCTTCATTAAAAGTTTTTTGTTTGTGACTATCGTGTGCTGTGGATGTTTATGGTATATAGTACTTCTGGAGTATTTCTAATGTGTAGAAAGTCCCATTCTTTTGCAAATTTCTGAAACAACTGGCTAGTAAATTGAGTACCATTGTCAGAAATAACTTTGTGCGGACTTCCATGGACTGAGAAATGATGTTTCATCTTAGTGATAACAGTAGTAGATGTTTGATTAGGTAGTAGATCAGTGTCAAACCAATTTGAATAAGAATCTGCCAATACCAAATAGTGTTTTGTTCCACTCAAAGATATCAGTGGCTACTGTCGAAGGTAGTTCAGGAACTGGATGTAGCTGAAGTGGTTCTCTTTGCAGGTGTGGTCTAGTACTGTTGCATACTGAACAAGATGAAAGTACTTTATCAATGTATTTCGGTAATAAAAGGCAAAATACCAGATGTAATGTGATCCTATCTCGCCTACATTCTCTACAGACGGGTTCTCGACTCAGCCGCTATACAATAGAACGCAGTCTCTTATTGGCTGAGTTACCTCATATCCCAGGATGCACCACTACTGCTTCGAGCTGATTAACAGCTACTTACTGTGTGACTGTGTAATTGAAAAGTCAAGGCAGGCCCGCCCCATGGCTCCATGGACTTTGGAGGGAACGGTCTGCCCGCACGCGAACGGCCCTCTGGTTCTCTTCTCTGGCTTGGCTGGCTTCGAGCTCCAGAGGCTCCTCCATTGCCTCCAGCCTGGTTGTTGCCAGACTCTTCCCCCTCTCAGACTCCCCCTCGTCCGGCTCCAGTCAGAAATGCAGTGGTAGTGGTAGTGTCCCTCGGCGCCGCCGTGCCCTCAAACAATACGGAGCCGGGTCCCACAGATGTCTGATTCGTGCTTCAACAGGGCTTTTCAAAGGCTTTTCTCTTTCAAAAGTTCAGTCTCTTGGTCTCGGCCAGGCCCAGCCGCTCCAGAGCCCCCCCCCCACCCTGCTGTTCCTCCCTCTCCCTCGCGCCAAGGCCGCTGGAGTCGGTGTTAGTGGAGCCGGAGGTTCGTCGGGGGTTCCAAACCCCTAACTCTAACCCCACCCTTTGATGAGTCTCACACCTCGACCTCGATGATGGAAGGGTCCCCTAAGTCCCCAAGTCATCGATGTATCCTTTGCTTGGACTTCTTGACATAATCCAACAAGGCGACTGCTGGTCCAAACCCCCCCTGCCTGAGGGAGTCTGTGTTCCTCAAGGCTCTAGAGGCAGGGAGGGGGACGCTTTCAGAGAGGCGGCGGGCAGAGGCAAACACTGGAGACCGCGAGTCCTTTCGTGGGCTCCCTGGGGCCTCCTCCTCCTCCTTCCAGAGGCCCGACTGTGCAGCCCGGAGCCCAGTCTCCGTCAGTTGAGGTCGCCGAGGGCCTCAAAGGCCTGGGGAACTCACTCAGGATTATTGGGTGCGTCATCATCGCGCTGAGGTTACACCATTCGGAGTCATCCTTCAGACCCCAACCATCCCCCACAGGGGACTTACTAAGAGGGATTTTCCACCCAAAAGACCGGGACTTGAGGCCCATTTTGGATCTCAGCAGGTTAAACAAATCAGTGAAAAAAACCATCCAAAAGATGATGGTCACCTCTCCATCCATTCTCCTGACTCCCGCTTTTAAGATGATCCATAGATGTCAAAGATCTCAAAGACAGACTATTATCAGATCAAGGCCAAGATCACCACAGAGGCATGCAGCCTAGCTTTGGCCTATCAGCACAGTTGTCAGTTGCAGTTCCAGTTTTTGGCACCACCACAGCCCCAGGGTCACCACCCAGTGGTCAATTACCACTGGTGACCTGGGCTCCAGAAGTCTAGGATTCCAGGTGTTTCTGTACCTACCTACTCTACTCCTACTGGCTCCACCATCAGGCTACTCAAAACTCTAGCAGCCTCAACTCTTTAGGCCTAGGCTCAATTGGACTCATCACCTCTGCCATGATATCAAATTTGCAGACAGCGACTCACAGCGATTGCAGTCTATCTTCCCAAGTGAGATGTGGCAAGCCTGAAGTTCCAGGATAGCAGTCTAGGCACTGCAGTCTCAGGCCAGTGGCATTCAGGTCCAGGCCCAGCCGCAGTATGGTCCTGCAGCTGTTGGTTCTGCCGTCCCATGCCATTGTTCTCGCCCCTTGGCAAGGTTGCTTCTCTCGGCTCAGTGGCTCCCTTCCTCTCTCCATTCCAGTACCTTCTCTCAGTCCTCAGTCAGTCACCACATATTGATCACAGAGGGATCTTAACATTCTCATGGCTTCTTTCCTCCAACCTCCAACACCCTTTACCTCTTTGCCTCCCTCCCCCCCTCGCCACGCGGACTGACGGGACTCTCCAGGGACAGTGGGGGACATTACAGACAGGTCTCGGTCCAAGGCATGTGGCACGCAGACGAGAGTCTTTCATCATCCTCCTGTCCTGAAATGAGGTAACATTGCAAACACTGCACCCATCACACCCCCAGGGTACCATTGTTTGCCATTCAGTCCGGACACCAGGTCGGTAGTTGTCCATTTGAACAAGCAAGGAGGACAGGTCTTACCCCCTTTGCAGAGAGGCCATGAAGGTATGGGATTACACGGGGGAAGTCAATGTGATAGCTGACAGACTGAGCAGGACTATTCTCTCCCTCCACGAAAATGGTCCTTGAACCACAGAGGTGTGACACAGATTTCAAGAGATGGGGAGCTCCATGTTTACATCTTTTTAACTCCTCCCCTCAAAAAATGCCAGCAGTTTTTCTAACCCCCCAGTCGGGAGATTCCCAAGATGCTCCTGGTCCAAGCTTGGCCCCTGGTCTATACTGGCCTCATATTCTGGGTTCCCTTTCTTCACAAATATGCATGAGGGGTCCCTGGTTCCTGACCAAGTTCCGACCCTTGACGCATCAGTCCAGGACAGCTCCATCAGGTCCCTTCATTCATTGAGGCTAGCAGCACCCTGAAGTCATGCATATTTTGTCCTCGCCCACAAGACTTCTACTAAAAAAAGATGTATAGCAGTAATGGAAGAGGTTTTGCTATTTGGGCCCCAACCGAGGATTAGACCCTATGACAGCCTCGACTTAAAATTTTTTTCTTGAAGACGCCCTTCTAGTTGCTATCACATCAGCTAGCAGTTTCAGAACTTTCAGCCCTTATGTGTCACACCACCATACCTGTATTTCACAAAGGATAGAGTATCTCTCTAGAAAAAACCCATCCTTTTATACCAAAGGTTTGTTCTAACTTTTGTTTGTAGCAGTCACTGACCCAAAAGTTCAGAGTCACATACCTTTCACACACAACATACACAGACACTATTTGGATAGGGAGGGACAACACAAAGTAAAAAAAAAAAACAATGTTGTTTGTGTCCTTTTTCGACAGTAAATTGGGGTCACTTGCCAGGATGATCATCTGTACTGGGTCCATATTTATCAGATTAAATATTCACATAACCAGCTACAGTGGCTCATTCTACCAGGCTGGCCAGGGCTATGCCCCTTTCATTCTTTTCATCTCCAAGCTCTCTATGAAACTGCCTGCTACGCTGCCCTCACACACCTTTATTTCTCATTAATTCAATACAAATATCTAGGGGTCGAAGCCCTCGTTCTCTTGCTCCCTTCGTTCTCTGATTTCCCAGGAGCTACCCAGGAATTAGGTGCTAGGACGCTGTCCCATTCCTATACATCTAAAGTTATGGTAAGTACATAACTAAAAGTTCTCTCGCTCGCCTCCTGGTGGATGCGGAACCTGGGTGACCACGATGCAAAATCTGGATGTACTCATATTGTAAGGAAGCAGGAACAAAAATTTTAAGATCTTTGAAAGTATTGCCGTCTTCCATCAACTTTTCATCTCTGGAGGGAAAATAGGTTTGCACTTTAAGTGGTATTACTTTGATGGCCATACAACATTAAGGGTAGTGATTGAGCTTTAGTAAAATTGGATTAGTCTTAGTGTGATTTCTCAACTCATCAACCCTAGTGGTAGAAAAATTACACACTGCCATCACATCAAAGTCAAAGTGTCAAGCGTTTCTGTTGTATTCCAGGGTGATCTGGATGAAGTATCAGTCAGATGAGTAGTTTGCCCTTCGTATAGACCATTTTGAAGTTGTACTTTTGTAATTTGAGCATCATTTTTTGTAATCTTGCTGGAGCTGAATGCATAGGCTTCTTTAGCATAGTAACTAGAGGTTAGTGGTCAGTCTCAAATTGAATAGCACAACCATAAATGTAATCATAAAACATGGAGCACGCAAATACTATAGCCAAAAGTTCTTAATTTGAGCACACTGCATCTCAGTTTGGGTAAGTGTTCTAGTTGAATAGCCTACTGGTCTGCCCTCTTGAAGTATAGCTACACCTAGATCAAATTTTGAAGCATCATAGGAAAGAGTAACTGGTATGTTTACATCATAGTATCTTAATGTAGGTGGGGTGGCAGTTTTTTGCCTGAGGTCATCAAATGCTCTCTGCTGTTCTAACCATGACCATGCAACATTTTTTGTGTTCGCTCTCTTAAAGGTGCTGTCAACTCACTGAAGTCTGGTATAAACTTGCCTAAATAGTTGACCATGCCTAAAAAATGCTGTAGAGCTTGAACATTATCTGGTGCTAACATCACAAGAATTGTTGCTTGCTTGGTTTGGTCTCAAGCCAGTACTGGTAAATAAATGACCTACGTATGCAACTTCTGGAAGTCTTAATTTGGATTTCAGAGGCCTGAGCTTCATGTTTACGTCACGTGGTCTGTGAAGAACTTTCTTTAGTTTCTGTCATGCTCTGCTTCACCATTGCCTCTATCTAATAAATCATCTACTGTTATGACACAAGGATAACCTGAAAAAATTTGCTCCATTGCATGCTGGAAGACTTCACTTGCAGAGTTTATTTCAAATGGCATCTTTAGAAGTCTGTATCTACCAAACTGAGTACGAAAAGTGGTTAGAAATGAGGATTTGTGATCAAGCATCATTTGCCAAAATGAACTCTCTGCATTCAAAACAGAAATAAAAACAGTGGCATTTGGTATTAGAGCTGCAACCTCTTTGACTGTGCGCGTTGGATGATTTGGTCTTTTCAACACTTTGTTCAAATCTCTTGGGTCAATGCATATTCTGATTTTGTCTGAGCCTTTTTGTGAGCTGCTACCATAGACGATACCTATCCAGTTGGTTCTGCAACTGGGCAAATTACACCTTGCTGCACCATTTTATCCAACTGAGCCTTAACTTTGTCTTGCATAGCTATCGGAACTCTTCTTGCTGGTCTGACTACTGGAGTGACCTCTGGGTCTAACTTCATGGAATACACTACTGAAAGTTTGCCCAACTTATCATCGAAAACAGCATATTCTGAGAAAATGGCTTCTGAAAAATTAGAACTAGGAGATGCACTTATGAGATTGACTGCTTTCTTTTACAAAAGAAGTTATTCTCAAACTATCTTTGAGACCCAGTAAAGACTCTACTGATGATCTGACTACATAGAATAATAAGTTGTAACAGTTCTTGACCAAATAACATGAAAGCATCACTATGCCTTCCGTTTGAATCTCTTCACCTCCATAAGCAGCAAGTTTCGCATTACTGGCCACATTGAGTTGCTCATTAGTTCTTACTTTAGCATGTGTCTGCTGACATAACATTACACTTTGAACCAATGTCTACTTTAAGCTGTTTGGATTTACCATTGATCCGGATTGTAAAGAACACTTTGCTTTTTGTCAATAAATTCACTACATCAACTCTTTCGCCAGTTGCTGATGCACCATCCACATAGAAAGCTGACTGCTGCATCTCTACTTGATCAACCTGCTTTTTTGTGTGACCTTTAATTTATGCTGTGCGAAGTTTACCTGATTTGCAAACTTATTGGAAATGGTTCCATTTTTTACACTTGTGATATTCCTGACCAAATGCTAAGCTAAGCATTTCTGTCTTTTTGACTTATGATTTTCACCACAATTGCGACAGTTAACAATAAAGCTGGACTTGGGTTTTGCTGATTCATGCTTGTACTGTACTGAGCATGCGCCTTTAAATGAACTGGTCTTAGAATTTACTGAAAAACTATGTGTTTCCTTGGTGAGCCAGCAGGGGTTGTGGCTGCCATGTGCTCAGTAGGCCAGTTTCTGTTTGCCATGTTTTGCATACTGTCTACATTTGCTCTGGAGCCTGCTGAAACCATGCTGTTGTCACTTGCAAGCATACTTGTGTGTTTTTCTGTTGCCTCATGGATTTGGCAAATCTCTGTAGCTTTACTCAATGTTAAATTTATCACAAAGCAAGATCTTTCTCACAGCAGCACTATTAATACCACATACAAGCCTGTCCTTTATCAACTCATATTTTAAGTCACCAAACTGACACATTTTAGCCTTGTTTCTCAGATCAGTTATATAAGCTGCAAAAGTTTCCCCTGGTTTTTGATATCTCATGAAAAACAAATGCCTCTGTAATGTAATATTTGTTTTGCGGTTACACATTTCTCTGAACTTGTGCTTCAAACACTTGGGGGGGGGGGGTCTTCCCTTGACTCAGCCTGTGCAAAAATACGACTGTTTTCACCTTCATATATTCCTGGTGCGTACACAAATGAACACACACTTTCTATGGCCTCTGACCCAGATAAGATTAGAAAAATGAATGCCTTGGTGCATGCATCTTTATCTGAATAAGCTGGTTGTATAAAAATGTACTCTTGCTCAAATATTGTCCAACTCTGCAATATTCTGATCAAATACAAGTGGTAATGGCTTTCAAAATCCGTCTGCCATATTAACGCATACCAGTGAAAGGTTTTGCAAATAAGCACGAACACACACACTTGCACATATGGCAGAAATTTATGCTAGTACTTGTAACTTTGCTCAACAGCAGAATGATGCTCTGTATAACTGAACTTTGCAAAATAAGTTTCTCTCAGGCACTGTAATGAAATTATACTGTATTGCACAAAATCACCTCATCAGTATAAGAAACGCATCAAATAGCTGCACAATGCAAGCCACTGTTTAACTGGACTTTGCAAAATAAGTCTCTAGGGCAGCATAATACTTTTGAACTTATTGTATTGCTAGCCATTTATCATTTTAAGAAGCACTTCAAATAACTGTATGATGCGAAAGAACTGGGCAAGAGAAGTTCAGAGTCAGTAACATTTCGAAGTAATGACACTTTGCGAATAAACTGTACACAAACACTGAAACTTCCCAAAAATGGTGGTACCTTTCTAGGCAGTTCTCTACAGTGCAAAAAACACTGTAATGGCGGCACTTTGCAAGTAGACACACCCAGCAGAAGAAACTTCGAAATAGCTACACTTTGACTGCACTTTCACGAAATATTTGCACTTTGCACACAAACAACTCTTCAAAATATGCGCAGTAATAATCACACACTGTAAGCACTTTCACAGTCTGAAATGCTTTGAATAACTTTAGTTATGTCCTTGATACAATAGAAAGTCGTAGTTATGCAAAACACAGCACTTGCCAAAAAACAGTCGCCTTTCTTTATTTACACTTAATGTGCCCCTTTTTGCCCTTATTGTATTCATTTTGCTTGTGTAATCTCTTTTCATGCCTATTCTACTTTTTGTGCTCGTTTTACTCTAAACTTGCCTGTTTTGCCTTTAAACATACTCATTTTACTTTTAAATACTCATTTTACTTTTCTGTTAATCATGTTGTCGAATACCTTTACTTTAAACATTTCCCTTAGTTAATAAGCCTTTTGTGCCTCCCGCTTGTTTAATAATGCATTTTGTGCCCTTGTACTGCCCCATTCTGTCCTTTTTATGAAAAGTCATGTTTGTGTATTCTCATTACCTTTGGTTCTTTTCTGGCTCTCTTCCATGCTCGTTTCTCTTAGTTTACTTTCACTGTCATCTCTGCACCTCATGGCTCTGAATCTTATTCTCTGTGATCCCGGTTCTGACACCATGTTGCTCTCCTACTCTGGACACAATAGAAGAGTGTCTGTGGGTTCTGTTTAAGCAGCTTTATTTTATATAAACACATCACGATAAAAGTTTACTAACTTTAACTTAAGTAACTTGTATATAAACTTAACTGCTGTAGTCATACATGCTTACTCCCTTGCTGCATTCTCAAAATGGCACTAGGAATGACATATGCTTGATATTTTTACATTAACTCAGTCTTTGACATGCTTCTTAAAGATGCATTACATAGGTGCTGGATGATCTACAGAGGAGTTTGTCATTACCGACTTCTCCATTAGCACCAACACCTAAGAAACCAAGATCCTCGGTTCAGAAAAGCCTGTCAGAACTGATGGACCTGGGATCTAAATCTTCAGTACCAAGAAAATCTTTGGTACAGACAACCTTTCCTAACTATGAAACATTGATGCCAAAACTCTCAACACAAGACCAGGTACCTTCTGGCTCATCAGCACCGTCTTTTTCGGCACGAGTAATGATACAGTGGAAAAGGAAATTTTGCCCAGGACAACCTAATCCTCCCCCTCTCTTGAACCCTTTGTAGGTGAGCTGCCTGAAGTTTTCTTACAAGGGCCTAAATCACCATCTGTAGTGTCAGTCCATTATAGGTTCATAGGTAAGTACTAGGCTATCGGCCCTAGGGCCCATAAAGCCTAGCCAAACGAGGTTCCCTGACTTTCACCTCCCAAGAAAATTATTTTCCTGTGCCCCTGTCAAGCAGAGCCACAGCAGTGATTCCTGGGGTGAATTTCCTATTTACCATCCAATTGTTAAGATTATAGGTTCATAGGTAAGTACTAGGCTAAACCGCCCTTGTAGGTCTTGAACCCAGGACCCTGCACGCCATCGTCAAAGCAATTTACCAGTAAGCCACCTCAACTGTGTTCGCAGAATGGAATTTGGTACTGGTGCATTAAATAATAATAGGAGTTGGTTATTTCACAATTATCCGACCACAACGCTTTAGTGAAATTTTTGAAATCTCTTCAAAATTAAGCAGTCATTTTGCTCATTAAGATCATGTGGATCCAATCTGCATCTAAGGTTTCTTCACATCTCCAACATCTGATATTGTCTTTTTATATATTAAAGCAATTTTGCGTAGAGTTGCACCTTACAGAACTGGATGTGGAGAGACTGGTGAATAAAATTCTGTGTGGGGAGAGGTTTGGCAGGACATTCTTTGGCCCTGACCTCTGCAGGTTTGTGCCAAACTACCCCTTGCACTTTTAACTGTGCTCCTTCTCTAATCTCTTCTAAGGTTCCAGAGTTTCCAGCTTCAAATCGTCTGGCAGTGAGTGCATTGATTCCAGAGATTTCCCTTCCTTCAGAACTGGTGATTACCCTGAGATCTTCAGTTTTTTTGGATCCTGAGACCTCCCGGAGCCATAACTGCCATGTTGGCTTCGAGGGGCAGGAGTCTACTCCAACTTTTTTGGTGCTGTCCCTGCACCTTAGAGCATTGGCATGGTTTAGCTTGGCTCCGGCTTCTGCCTCGGGGGTGGTCTCGTCTGAGTGGGGAATGATCACGGTTCCAAGGGAGACTTGTTGGTTCCAGGCCCTCTTCCCTCTTCAGGGAGAGGGCTTTGTCCATCACAGGCACTCAGTTGGCCCCTCCTCCTTGGGAGCAAATACCCTTCTCTCATTCCATTATTCAGCCTGCATCTCCACTGGGGCAGTGAGTACCGAATCTGCAGGAACCTCTGCTACAAGGTCAGTCATCTTTTGATACCTGTTCAGACTATCCCCCTGAAGAGGTTCCTCAGAAGAAGTGCAAGAGGAAGCACTTAGATTCTTCTCAGGAATCAGTCATGGAGGACACTGATTTTGATGAAGGGGAAAGGGTCCCTGAGGTCACTCCCTGATTATGTCTCCTTTGGAGGCATCCTCGAAATACTGAAACCGGGGTGACTGGAAGTCCCAAAACCCTTCTTTGGAAGAATCAGTTTACCTACAGGCTTTTGGTACCTGCTCCTCTACTTTGGGTGATTCTGCCCACTGATGAACTAATTTAGTTGATCTCCCAGCAAGCATGGAAGGCACCCGACACCACTGAACCCATTCCCAAGAGACCGGACAAATTTTTATCAGCCCCCGAAGAGAATTTTGGGCTAAAGGTTTAGTGGTGGATGCCATGGTCATAACGGCCACCACAAAAAAGGAACTCACAGAGGAGAGTTTATCTACCCATCCTCCCAACAGAGTGTCTCTGGCGATGGATAGGTTTGGGAAGCGGGTTTACACTTCATCGACCTTCCCTCTACGGTCCTTAAACTACTTAGCAAATTTTTCCAGACTTAAAAGGGATCTGATCAAGGAGCTGTTACTGATAGAGTACAATAAAAGTTTGCTTCACAAATTGATAGACAAAAGAGTCATCCAAGAAGTCCCACCAGACCAGAGAGTATCCGAAGTTTACTCAAGATTCTTTTTAGTGCCAAAAAAGACTTGGGAACTGGAGACCAATTTTGGATCCATGTGTTGAACAAGTGGGTTTGACAAAATTCTGGATGGTCATGGTCCAGTCCATTCTTCCATTTTTAGGAAAGGACGACTGTATGTACTCGATAGATCTTCAGGATGCATATTATCACATAAAAGTGGTCAAGCACTACAGGAAGTTCCTCTGCTTCCTGCTGTGAGCCAGTCATTACCAATTTAGGGTGCTGCTCTTTGGTGTCACCAAAGATTCCCCCAGGGTGTTAACCAAATGTATGGCAGTAGTAGCAGCTCATTTGAGACTACCAGGATTCTGGGTGTTTCCGTATTTGGACACCAGCTCGTTACCGCTCCGGCATCTATTAATAGAGGCAAGGGATTATGTTCTCAACACTTGTCCATACCTAGGAATAACTATAAGTCACAAAAAATCTCAACTCCAACTCAAAGTTGAGTGTTTATAGGGGCAGTGCTGAATACAGCAACAATTGTAGCATCCCTTTCCCCAGTGAGATTTCAAAAAATAGTAGCCCAGGTTCAAAAGATATATTTTACAGGCTCGAGGTACTATGGCAGCGACAATAACTCTAGTTCCCCTAGCTAGGTATCACACGAGAATTCTACAGTGACTGCTAGCATCTCAGTGGTCCATGCTATACTAACCCATGTCGGAACAGATTTTGATCAATCATTGCAGAAAAGATCTAGCTTGGTGGATTCACTCCAGAGAAATTCTTTTGGACCGCTCCTTCATCCTTCCAGAACCGAAAACCATAGTGACCACAGGTGCCTCCCAGATGGGGCGGGCATTTCTGGGCAAGACTGCCAAGGCACTTGGTCCCTCTTAGAGGCCAAATTACATATCTACGTTCTGGAACCCAAGAGTGGTTACTTTAGCATTGCAAGCTTTTCAAACAGTTCTTCCTCTGGGAACAGCTGCGATTCAAACAGACAATATGTCAGTAGTTTGGTACATCTACAAACAGGGAGGAACCAAATCTTACCCCCTTTGTCGAGAAGCACCAGGCAGTGGGCGATCTCTTCCAACCACTTTCTGATAGCAGTGCACATTCTGGGGAGTTCCACTGTGATAGCAGACAAACTGAGCGGATGTATTCTTTAGCCTCACGAGTGGTCTCTCAGTCCAGAGGTGACTGAAAGGATCTTCCATCAGTTGGGCCAGCCTTGCAACCTGTTCACGTCTCTCCTAAACAGCAAGTGCAGCAACTACTTTGCCCTGATTCATCCTCCGGGGAAGTCACCAAGAGATGCTCTTCTCCCAACTTTCCTTGTGGCTGTTTTCATACCTTTAAATCTCGTACTGCAAGAAATCTGGCCAACAACTGAAATAATGGGGGGACAAAGGCCCAAAAATAATGGCACATTTTAAATATTGTTCTTATAAACTTAATAAGTTACTAAAATAACAAGGTTTGTGTTAGTATGCATTTTCAGAAGGATATGAAGTCTAAAGCTCAAATGTATGTCATTCTTTATTGACTTCATTTGAGTGATTTGCTAGAAATCTACAGTTTTTTATGAGGAACAGACGAAAATATGGAGCAAAAATCTGAGCATTCTTGTTGTCTTGGTATGTAAATAGGTCTGTCTCTTGAAACACCCTACCCCTTCACTTAGCTGAAGGAAGGCCTCCTATCTAAAATCCATTAATGTGTTTGTCTGCCTTTCTCCTGGTGTGTTGATCCTCCACTTTGTTTTAATGAGATGGGATGTAAATTCACTAAGTTCATCTGGGACTGGAGAGATAATTCCCAGGCTGTCTTAGCTAAACTGCAAAGAATGTAAGTGTCTCCACTTAGTTGATGTACAACATGACCATATTATTATCAGTCACTACTTGGAGAACCTATCCACATTGATGTTAGAAGTCTTGAGAACATTAATGAATGCCATCATGTCTTTCACATTTGTTCTTTTTGTACTGTGTTCCACAGACATCCTCTTGTAAACTTCTCTGGTGTAAGCCTCCAGGCTACATCTGAAACATCTCGTCAGTGTCTGCGTAGAGGGTCCTGAACGAAGGGAATGCCCGCATTATACGCGTCCTGTTTGGGCCACCATTCCAGCTCCTTGAATATGCAGGGTAGTATGTGAATCCTTTATTTCAGGGAGTGGGATTTTTCATTTGAGATACAACGTTGGTAGTCTGGTCAGAGGTGAAATCATAATGGTAGAGGCTACATATCGCATATCTATGAGGCACTCCCTGGCATACACCTTCCCTTCCAAAATTATGTGGAGGAAATATTACTCTAGATGTTCCACTTTCTGTTGTGACAGAAATGGTTTCTGATATTGGGAGTCTAGCAGGGAATCCAGAGAAACTTGTCCCTTGGAAGGGGTAAGAGTCTTAATTTTGGGAATGTTGAAGGTGAATCTAAGATTTTGAAACCATTCCATGGTACAAGTAAGGGCCCTGTCCACCTCGTCATAGTTGATTTGTCTGAATGAAGAAGATATCTTAAGCATTTATTTATGTAAATGCCCTTTGTCCTCTGGTATCAGGCACTTTATAAAAGCAGGTGGAGCAATAGCAAAAGGAAAGATCAGTGAGGATGTTCATCGTGCATGCAGCTGCAGTCATAACAGATGGGTTTTCCTGCCGTCAGGCGGGTCCTCGGTCGGCCGAATTCCAAAGTCTAGGTCCGGCGTCGGTTGTCGTCGCTTCCTCCATGACGTCAGTGCGACAGGGTTATAAAAGATCCAGCCGACGCCATTTTCTTCAGTCTTTCTTGCCGCGCGGTGCCCAAAGCAGAAGCAGTTCGCAAGTGCTGGTCGGCCAGCTCCTGAGATTACGAATATTTTTCAACCAAAGTCTTCTTGAAAGCTAAGTACCCCGTTGGGGAAACTTTTCTTGCCTCAGACCGATGTCAGACAAAGTTGTTAATTGCATTTCTTGTGGGAAGCAAATACCGCATAAGGATTTTCGTTCCCTCTGCATTCCTTGCCTAGGCCCAGACCACGACGTCTCGGCCTGTCGTTTTTGTGCTACATTCAACAGACGCACTATTAAGCGTCGGGTGGAGTTCGCCCAACACTATTTTGGCAAAAAATTTTATTACATTATGTCGTCGGATACTCCGACTCCAGTTTTAAGTAAAAGATGCAAAGATAAGGACCAACATACGAGGTCCGCGACTTCTACCGACACCACGCCAAAGCCGACTACAGGTGGTCCGGTTCTCAATGAGGCGCCTACGCAGCCCCTGACTACCGACGACACATCATTGGTGGTGTCTTCTGTGCCCGAGGTCGCAGGCTGCTCAGCCCACACCCCGACTACAGATACCGAAGCCACTATTGGCGGTGAAACTCAGAGTTTAGATAGACCTGCCACCTCTCAAGGTGTCTACAGGCCTTCCTCTTCTTTTCCATCAAGGCTTTCACTAAGTCTAAATCAGCCATGCATACTAAAAAACAAGCTCCACAGGGCCCTTCTCAAGGCCCCATGCCTAAAAAGCAGATGCTCAAAATGGCTGAGGATCTGATTACTCTTATTAGGGGTTCTCAACCCCCCCCCCCCCCGGACAAAAGACCCAGAGTGGAGGAAGAATCCCCCTCCTCGGACCAGGCCTCCATTATTTCAGAACATTCTGAAGACCAGGAACATTCTTACTCCCCTTTTGAAGATTCTGATGCAGAGGAGTCCATTCCCTCTGTCTCCCCCCCTGAGGATTACTCTTTTGGGGAAACCTTACATACCTTGAGGGAACACTTCCACTGGGAAGGCCAAGAGTACTCAGACTCCAAGAAAAGGCTTAGGGATTTCCTCTTGCTCCCTCAGCACAGGCCTCTGGCTATACCTCCTGTCTTAGACATTCTAGATGACGTGTATTCAGAGGCCTGCCTTAACCCAGATTCTTTACCTCCAGCTCCAGTCAAGCCTGACAGGTATTACCGGGTTCCTAACTCACACCAATTCCTATACAAAAGCCATGCGGCTGACCCAGAAACTATATCACAGGGTCCCAAGGGAATTAAGGCCTCCACTGCTAAAAATCCATTACCTTCAGAGAGAGATTCCAGAGCTTTAGAGAGGTGGGGAAAAGGTTTACACCTCGGCCACCTTAACCATGAGGGCATGAAACTGTCAGTTCCATATGTTAAAGTACCAACAATTTCTGTTATCACAGTTGAGAAACAAAATGTCACAACCTGAACAACCAGACTTGAAGGAGTTGCAGGATTTGATACATAGTGCAGAACAAGTGGGTAAACATACCTTGCAATGTGGTTTTGATGCTTTAGAGGCCTCATGTAGAGCTGCTGTTACAGGATCAGTCATACGTAGACATGCCTGGCTCAAAGAGCAAACCTTACCAGATCATGTCAAAGCTAAATTACTAGATGCCCCTGTGCAAAAAGATGTATTGTTTGGTGTTAAAGCTGAGGAGGTATTAAAGAAAATGGAGGAGAAGGCAAAATCGATGCAAACAGTAGAAGATTTCCTACAGGTACAACCTCCACGTTTCAGTAGAAATTGGCCTTCCAAAAATTGGTCCTTTCCAGCCACGGACAGACCCCAAAGAGGTAGATACAGGTGCCCGAGGGGCAGAGGGCAATCTCAAGGATCATTTAGAGGCAGACAATGGCAAGCACCCACACAAAGAGGTGGTGAGGATAGATCACAGCCATTCAGAAAGCAGAATCAATGACTTTCCCCTTTGCATGCCAAGCAAGGCTCAAATGGAGCACCTTTAGGCGGAAAACTGGCATTATTTTCAGAAAATTGGCATATTGTCACAAAAGACAAATGGATCCTGGACATTATAGACAGAGGCTACAAATTTCACTTCACACCCTTCCAAAAATGAGAGGCATGTCAAACCTGCCACACAATCAAAGGGCAGAGGCACAAAAACAAATTTCAGATCTCATGGACATGAAAGCTATTCAAGAGGTACCTGTACAAGAACAGAGTCAAGGTTTTTATTCCAGACTATTCCTGGTACCAAGGAAGGGAAAAGATTGGAGACGTATTTTGGACCTATCCATCCTAAACACTTTTTTACTTGTGCCAAAATTCAAGATGCTCACATTACAGCAGCTTCTTCCCATGCTGGGCAAGGAGTCTTGGCTGGTAACATTGGACCTCAAGGAGGCATACCTGCATGTCCCAATCAGACAAGATTGCAGAAGATACCTCAGATTTCTTGCAGGTTCAACCCATTATCAATTCTCTGCATTGCCCTTTGGCTTATCTACTGCGCCGAGAGTGTTCACGAAATGCCTAGCATCAGTAATCGCCTACTGCAGACTTCAAGGGATACAAATATACCCATATCTGGACGACTGCCTGATCCAAGCAGACAGCAAGCACATACTTATGAAACATCTGGCATTTGTAAAAATGTTGTTGACTTCTCTGGGATACACAGTCAGCAAAAAGAAATCAAGGCTAATACCCTCTCAAACAATAATTTTCCTGGGTGCCAGCTTGGATACAGACACCCAGATGGCCCACCTCACGCCAGAGAAACAAGGGCAAATAACTCAATACTTCAGAAAACTGGCAACTTTCACCAGGCTGACTGCAAGGAAAATCCTGCAGGCTCTGAGATTCATGGCATCTTGCATCCTGCTAATCCCATGTGCAAAGCTGCATATGAGGAAACTTCAATGGTACCTAAAAAACCTATGGTCTCAACACAGCCACAGTTTGGAAACAATAATACCACTAATTCCATGTCTTCAAAAGGAATTTCTGTGGTGGGCTCAAGCATGCCAAAGAAACACAGGTCTCCCATTCTGCAAGCCTCAAACAAATCAAATCATCACAACAGACGCCTCGGACTACGCCTGGGGGGCGCACATGACAGATCGGTGCATTCAGGGGTAAATGGTCCCAAAGAGAAAAGCACCTACACATCAATCAGAAGGAAATGCTAGCAGTAATAAATACTATTATAGCTTTCAAAGACCTACTGCATCCAGGCCAGCTGTTAAAGACGGACAACACCACAGTAATGTGGTACATAAACAAACAGGGAGGTACCCATTCATACCCCCTATGCAGGCAAGCCATGTCTCTTTGGAACATGGCTCTAGAATTACAAATCGAGCTTCAAGCACAGTACCTGCCAGGCAAGGAAAACACACTGGCAGACAACCTAAGCAGAAATATGACAGATCCACATGAATGGAAGTTGCATCCTCAAGTTTTCACAAAGATAACTCGAGCATGGGGAAGGCCAGACATAGATCTCTTTGCCTCCCACAGAAATCACCAATTGGCAAAATTCTGCTCAAGAACCTTGCATCCACAGGCCTGGAAGGTGGACGCACTCTCCTTCAGTTGGGCAACAATGACAGTTTATGCCTTTCCACCTCTCCCTCTGCTGCCCAAAGTTCTATTAAAAACCAGAGCAGACAGACCAAAGATGATTCTCATTGCTCCAGACTGGCCAAGACAACACTGGTACCCACCCCTGAAAAGACTGACGCATTCCCCACCATGGATCCTGCCCCTAATGCCTCTTCTACTGACTCAGCACAACTTCAAAACTCTTCACAGTCAGCTGAAAACACTCAATCTAGCCACATGGAAGATTCCTTAAATTCACAACAGGCCCTACTCTCCAAGGAGGTGCAGGATGTCATTTTGGAGGCCAGAAGACCTTCTACAAGAAAAGCCTACTCTGCAAAATGGAAACGGTTTTGTGCCTGGAATGAGAAAAAGGGTCAGAATCCTGGAATACTGAATTTACCCCAAATATTACAGTACCTGGCTGAGATGCTAAGCAATGGACTTTCATTCTCCTCCATCAAAATCCATGCCTCAGCCATTTCTGCAGAATACAACACTGATCCTCCTTTATTCTCTCACCCCCTCTTAAGACAGTTCCTCAGAGGGGCTAAGAATATAAAACCCCCAAGGAAACAACCAGTACCTGCTTGGGACCTCAATTTCATACTAGAAAAACTGACCTTGCCTCCTTTTGAGCCAGCTGCTTACACAGAACTGCAATACTTGTCTTGGAAAACAGCCTTCCTCCTGGAAATCACTTCAGCTCGTAGGGTTTCGGAACTACAAGCCCTCATGGCTGTGCAGCCTTTCATCATTTTCCATCAGGACAGAGTTACCTTATGAACCAATCCGTCCTTTATACCAAAGGTAGTATCCAGTGTAGCCTTGAATCAGGCTATCCACTTACCAACCGTCTATCCTAATCCTCAAAACAAAGGGGAAAGACTACTACATTCCTTGGACATTCACAGACAGCTGCGTTATTTGGACAGAACAAAGCCTTTCAGAAAATCAGAGCAACTCTTTGTGTCCTATGCTGCAGGAGCTCAAGGGAAGTCTGAAAATTTATATTCCTGAAGTCTAGTGTGGCAGTTGTACGAACTTCTTCCCAGGTGTGCCTAGCACTGTGCTCAGTTATGAGTGTTTTTGGAGCAGGAACCATTTTGAACCCCCCCCCCCCCTCACACACACACAATCTGGTTCCAAAGATATAACAGCTGGACCTACTATGCGATACATGCACACACAACTGTGGCAAGAAATATGTAATATGGATTGCCCATACAGTTTTATATGTGAAGCATCCTGATGTCCCAGAAGGGAGGGTATGCCGTCCCTGGAGGAGGAAGTGTTATGTGGTCTGCAACTCGAGCTGGTCATCTGAGGCCTTTTTTGGTAAAAGTAGCAGTAGCTGGGACTACTGTAGTAGTGATTTAAATGAAGAACATCCGTGATTTAGGACAGCCATATCTCTCTACCTGCAGAAAAGTCTGTGCACAAGTGTGAGCAAAAGTTAAGTAGTTTTGTAGGGGAATGTGGGTCCTATAATTGATCTGTTCTAACAATGAGGGCTCTTCCTTTGGTTGAGGTTATCCTTTTCTCCAGTCATAATGCTCAGGAACAACTGTAATCAATTTGGCATAGGATATGATAGTGCACCTGCTATGTGTGCACTTATCTCCTGACTTATCTGCTGTGCCTGTTTTGCCTCTTGCACTGTTCACATCTTAATCCTTGCTCTTCAGAGTTCTTCATAGTCATTGAAGCTCATATGAATCCCTCCACAGGATGGTGGAAGGAAGCTTCTCAAAGGGCAGACAGAAGATCCCGCTCATGAGCTGAGAGGGTAATGCTGGTGGCTTGTCCCTAGAAGTTAGTTTGGAGGGCTGTTTAAGGCCTAACCCTCCTAAGAGGTAGGTCTATATTTTGTTTAGCTTTCTGGTCGTCTTGTGGACAGGGTCCTCTAGTTAGCAGGTAATTGAGCTTGTTTCCTTCTGTCACATTGGCATATACAAGAGTCAAGAAGGGTGTGCCTTAATCCCTCCTTTCCCATTTTCAACAAAACAAACTCAGAACCTGCAACAAGCTGCTACAAATGACCACCAAAGCTTATAAAAAGTACGGCACTCCAGTGAAGAACTTTATTAAAAGGGATTAAGTGCTTTTGTCAGGCAATTCAGACTTCTTCAGAATCAATTACAAAAGCAAACTACACCCTTTTAAACACCCCTTTTAAAATTGCATGATTTTTTGCGCCAGTGAGAAACATACATGGTTATATATTCAATGATTATGAAAAAATAAGAATGATTATTATAAATTAACATTACATATATTTAAAATGTTAAATACTTTATGTAAAAAAAATAAATAAATATTGTGTCATACTTTGTATGAATTAAGCCTTAAAATACTAGCTATCGAGATCTGTTCATTGAGACCTGGTGGTATACCTGCATTTAATCTCAACTGCCACAGGGTCTCCTTATGTTCTATAAAGTCAACTCATGGTCCACTCTCCAAGCTTTTAGAAAGTGTCAATACCAAAAAATACAAACTCACACAAAGGGTGTTTTTGTACGTTTATATAGGGAGTTATTAGTTTGTTTCTTCCTTGTATCCAACATATGTTCATAAATGCATTCTTTAAATCCACATGGGGTCTTCCCTATATAAAAGCTGTCTCAGTTTTTACACAAAGATGTATATATAACTCCTACAAGGTTACATGTGCAGTGGAAAGATGTATATGCCATGTGCTTGTTGACCTTGACTGTTTCCAATATGTATTTGCACTGGCTACAAAACCCACATTTAAAAGTACCAAACTTTTTGTTGGTCAGTATGCAGGATCGTGTACCACTTTCCAAAATAATTTTTAAGGAGTTACCTTTTTTATACAGTATTCTTGGCTTTTCTCCTAAAAGGTCTCTTAATCCATCAAAACACTGAAAGACTTTCCATTTTTTTAAAGGTCCATTTTTTAGGTCCCATAAATGAACTCATGCTCCTGTGTGAAAATAGTAATGAATAAACCTCTATATTCACCCATAGGTTGTGTCCTCTCATTCATAGCTGGCTGAACCTGCTGTGCTCTAAGAATTGGCAACATCTCACCCCTGTGCCTTTTCCTCTTAACTTCAGCATGAACGTCTCTTACCAAATCTGCCGGGTACCCTCTGGTATAAAACATTTCCAACAATTTATTACCTTCCACCTCAAATGCCATGTCATCCAAAACCATCCTAGTCAATCTAACGAATTGTCCCTTGACATCCCCTGTTGTAATGCTCCAGATGGCAACTAGTGTGATGCAGTAACCCATCCCATTGGAGTAGGTGGACTTTCTATGTATGCTACTCTCTTGGTGACATCCTTGCTAACTAATACACCCAAGTAACATACTATTACAGATGTCCTTCTATTCTCATCTTGCAGTATTTGAAACCCTTAGGTTTTCCTCTCTTTCTACCTGAGCGTCCGGCCAGTATACAAACGTTTCTAGTCACTGTAGGGTACGTGTGACGTCTGAGATTGGCTAAGGGAACGTGGGCCATAAAAGCAATGTCTGCACATATCAAACCTCAGAACATCTCTGCCACCAGTCATATGTCAGCTGTTACTGCTGTACCAGCTGTCGGATCATCTTTTCAAAGATAAGTATCCCGTTGGGGATGTTTTGTTCTTTTGGGTCACTGCATGCCTGTTTAGGTTCATGTCAGCCAGGAAGGAAAAGTGTAGGTGCAGTCATCAAATCCCCCATAAGATCGCCCATGAGCTTTGCCTTTTCTGCTTAGGCCCTACACATGAACATAAGTCCTGCTCAGTCTGTCAGGTCTTCGTCCCTAAAACCGTACTCAGCCATCTGCACGCCCTGAACATTTATCTTGAAAATCAGCGCACTGCCCCTTGAAGGCCTGATAGATTCTACAAGGTCCCTGGGGGGGCCAAGTTTCTTATTAAATGCCCTGTAGCAGACCCTGGCACTGTAAGTTTCTGCTGATAAGCCCTCAAAACTGCTTCCATCCACTTCGGTTCTCCCTACAGACAAACAGCAAGGCCATGGAGCTCCTTGGAAAAAAATGTTTATACCTCAGCTACCCTGGCTTTCAGGGCAGTAAACTATCAACCTCATGTTAAAGTATGCCCTAGTCCTTATAGGACAAGCCACTAAGCTTCTGACTGAGATCCCAGACTCTCAAGGCACAGACATCCAGCCTCGTATCCTTGTCTTCTCAGGTCACTAGGCATTCCATTAGGTGCAGCTACAATGCAACTAAAGCTTCTTCCAGATCTGCTGCATCTGCCTCAGTCCTGAGAAGATATTCCTGGCAAAGGTTGCCCTTACCTGATGACATTAGGGCAAAACTATTGGACACTCCTCTGGGTAACTCTTTTTGGGACAAAGGTGGCTGAGTTGTTCAGAACTCTACAACAGAAGGGGAAGGAGCTACAAGACCTGAAGCACCTGTTCATTTCTCCTGTCCACAAGTTCCACAGGAATTACCCCTCAAAAAACTCAATTTATAAGGAAACATTCTGCTGCTCCTCCTCTTTCCAGGGGCAGAAAGAGCACCAGGAAGCAACAAACTCCATCCAGGCCTGGTCAAACTCCAGAAGCCTCAGCTTCAGGACAGGGCAGGTAGTCTGTAACTACCTGCCATTACTGAACAAACCTCTCTATACCATCCCCCTTTCCCTAAAACTCCTCACTGTCTCCTTGTTTGGAAAAACATTACCTCAGACAGGTGGGTCTTATCCATCACAGGAAAAGGTTATTTCATGACCTGGATCACAACACCTTCCATGAGAGGCATTCCAAAGCCACCCAAAGAACAGTTCCCCCTTTTTCAGGCAGTTATAGACAGTCTCATTGACCAGGGAACACTTCAATCTGTCCCTATTACTGAAAAGGGAAAGGGTTTCTGTTCCAGACTCTTCCTAGTCCCAAGAAAATATGGTCCCTGGAGAACAATTCTAGGTCTATCCCACCTCAGCCTTTTTCTGCAAGTACCCTCGTTTCAAATGCTCACTCTGCAGACCCTCTTCCCCTTGATTTTACCTCTGGGATTACTAGCCACCTTGGACATCAAGGATGCCTACCTGCACATCCCCATAAGGCCCAGTTACAGGAGATCTCTATGCTTCTTTGTGGACTCCTCACATTTTCAATTCTCTGCCTTGCCCTTTGGACTTTCTACAGCACCAAGGGTCTTCACCAAGTAATTGGCACCAGTGATTGCCTTCTGCAGGACTCAAGGGATCCAAATATTCCCTTACCTGGATGACCTTCTGGTCCAGGCATACTGTTCAAAATCTCTGCAATGCCAACTACAAACAGTAATATCAGTCCTGCAAGCACTGGGTTTCAAGATAAACTACCCAAAGTCCAACCTGAATCCCTCCCAGGACCAAATATTCCTGGGATGCAGGATAAGGATGGTTGTCATGAGGGCCTTTCTGCCACCTCAAAAGGTGGGAAACTTAAGGGTGTACCTCCTCTCTGTCCTTCAAGTCACAGCCTTGACTGCCAAGGCAGTACCTTAGACTCCTGGGTCATATGGCATTGACTATTCCCATGTTGTCACTGGCAAGGCTCCACATAAAGTTGCAGTGGTACCTAAGGTCTATATGGATACAGCGGTCACGTACCTTATAGTACAAAATCCCCTCCTTACCTTGTCTCCGGAAAGAGATTCTCTGGTAGTTGAATCAAATGACCTTCAACCCAGGACTCCCCTTACAGGCTCCCTTGCCAGTACAAGAGATGCACATGGATGCCTCAGATCTGGGATGGGTAGCAGTCATAGATTCCCTAAGAGTCCGGTGCACTTGGTCAGACTCCATCAGACAGGAACATGTCAGTATCAGGGAGGTGAGAGCAATTCTTCAGGCCCTGAAAGCTTTCCAACATATGTTGAATCGGGGCCCCATAAAATTGTTCACAGACAACACTACAGTTCTGTGGTATGTGAACAAGCAGGGGGGACAAAATCCTACTAGCTTTGCAGACTAGTTCTCCAAGCCTGGGAGCTTGCCACATGGCATGGGATCACTCAGCAGGCAGTGTATATCTCTTCAAATCAGAATGCCCATGCAGACACCTTGAGCAGGTCCATGCCACAGTCCCACAAATGGATGCTTCACAGGGATAAGTTTTTGGACATAGTCCACAAGTGACGTACACCTCAGATAGAGGTGTTTGCCTCCCCTCTGACCAGACAACTTCTATCATTTTGCACCAGGCTACCCAGTCCTCTTGCAAGGGCAGTGGACACCACCTCAATCTCTTGGAAGGGGATGTGTCTATATGCATCTCCCATTCCCACTTCAGAAAGTCATACTAAAAATCCAGCAGGACAAACCAAAAATCTTGTTGGTGACTCCATTTTGGTCAAGACAGCATTGGTTCCCCCTCCTTCTGCATTTAGCCAGGGGCAGTCACTACAAGTTACCTCACAGAGTGGACCTTCTCACACAGGACAAGGGATCCCTAAACCATCCCCACCTACAATCTCTGAACTTTACTCTGTGGGTGATAGAATTCTGATCCCTTACATATACCTTTACCATGAGAATGTGCTGACAGTCCCGCAGGAGGCCGGGAAACCTAAGTGGAAGAGATTCTCCATTTGGTGTCTACAAAGACAGTTGGACCCTTTTCAGGTGATGTCCCCTTGGTAATGTCATACCTGTGTAAAATGTTGCAGACAGGGTTGGCGTACTCCTCTGTTAAAGCCCACCTTGCTGCTATTTCTCTCTGGGACCGCCTTTGGCATCTCACTTGCCTGCAAAGTTATTCCTAAAGGGAGAGCTGTATCTCAGGCCCCCCAAGAAACCCATCCCACCCCCATGAGACCTGAGCTATGTTTGAGAGAAGCTCACGGTGGCTCAGTTTGAACCAGCTTCTAAGGCGCCTTTAAAACACTGCACTTGCAAAGTGGTACTCCTGGTAGCATTGGCATCAACCAGAAGAGTGTGAGAGCTACAGGCCCTTATGGCTATTTGCCCTTTGCTGCTTCCACAAGGGAAGAGTAACTCTTAGGACCAACCTTCCTTCATGCTCAGAGTTGTCAGTTATGTTTAAACCAAGCTAGTCACCTCCACAACAACTTTTTTCCTTATCCTCAGAATGACAGTGAGAGGGTCTTACACTCCCTTGATGTGCACAAACAGCTTAGGTTTTACCTTGACAAGACTAAGTCCATCAGGAAATCAGACCAATTGTTTGTCTCCTTTTATCCCAGGGCTCTGAGGAAAGCAGTGGCTACGCAGTCCATTTCTGCCTGGATTTCCAGGACAGTTTCCTTCTGCTATGCATATCGTGGAAAATCCTTATGATTTAAGGTTAAAACACACTCCACTAGGGCTATGGCTTCTACTGGGTCTTTCTTTAAAGGACTGGACACTGCCTCCATTTTAGAGGCAGCTATATGGACCTCTGTTCACACCTTCACCAAACATTATAGATTGGACCACATTTCTAAATCCAGGGCTGGACTTGCCAGGGCAGTTCTTCATGGATTCCTAGTAAATAGTTTCAAGACTCCACCCTCTTCTTCCCTTTGAACTTTGGCACTCACCCAAGGGTTTGGAATACTGCAACATAAGAATAGAAGGACATAGAATAGTTGTGTAAAATCTTACCATAACCATAGATGTCCTCCTCTTCCATGTTGCAGTATTTCTTCCCTCCCTCCTTCCCCCTTCTTCCATTTAACTGTCCCTTCTTGGATGGCTGTGGACTTTGTACAGTTATCCTGGGACTGGGGTGCTTAGTTCTGAGGTTTGCTACATGCAGACATCACTTTTATGGCCCATGTTCCCTTGGCCAACATCAGACGTCCTACGTACCCTGCGGTGACTATAAGCTTTTGTATGCTGGCCGGACGTTCGGGTAGCAAGAGAGGAAAACCCAAGGGTTATGAATACTGCAATATGGAAGAGGACATCTATGGTAATATTTTACACAACCCAGAGGTGTGAAGCTATCCAGCTTAAATATAAACCCCTATGTCACAAGATGGGTCGCAAACTGGCTCAAAGACAGAACCCACAGAGTGAGAGTTGCTGGAGCCATGTCAGACTCGAAACCGGTCACAAGTGGCATCCCACAGGGTTCTGTCCTGGGACCACTCTTGTTCGGTATATACTTTTCCGAGGTACAGGCAAACGTGGGAGGACTATGGCTCACCAAGTTCGCAGACGACTGCAAACTGGGCGCCATAATCGACTCTCCAGCTGACACAAACATCCTTCAGAAAGGTCTCACAGAGACAGATAACTGGTGCCAGCGTCATGGTTTAAAGCTAAATGCCAAAAAATGTATAGTCATACCCTTTGGCAAAAACAATGTGCCCACAAATTACCACATAGGCGGAAACCCATTAAGTACAGAGAAAGTTATTGGGGACCTGGGGACCCAAGTTGATAGCAATCTCTCCTTTGAAAACCACATTGCCAAAGTGGTTAGAAAGACCTTCTACATAGCCCACCTCATCACAAAGGGTTTCACATCTAGATCAAGAGAGGTAATCGTGCCCTTTATTCATCCCTCATCAGGCCCATCATAGAATACAATGCCCCTTTTGGGATGTACATTACCCGACACCTGCAGCAATTAGAAAGACCCCAAAAGTATCTCACCAAGAGGATCAAGGGTCTCAAACAGATGCCATATGCTGCTCGGTTAAAAACTCCAGCTCTACTCAGTTGCATACCGCCTACTTGAGGCGATCTATGCCTGACATACAAAGCTATGTCAAATCCAGAATTAATGGACATGCTCCACCTCAGTAAATCTAAATCCCTTAGAGCCACATGCTCGAGGGACTTGAACCTCAGCACAGAAATAAATAGAACTTGCTGGAGGGACAGGTTCATAAACCCAGAGGCTCCCTTCGCTCTGGAATAGAATTCCAGTTCATGTGAGGCAGAGCACCTCACTAAATCTCTTCAAGAAGAATCTTGATAGGTGGATGGGGGATCATAGGTTTGTCCCAGGGATTACTCCCGTGTCACTATTAGACAGAGGCACCGTAAACTATACCTTAAAAAGGGCACAGTATACTCAAATCAAGGGGTGGCGTAAGCCATACAGAATCGGGCTAGGCTTATAATTGCCCCAGGGCAGATAGTCTAGTATGAACCTATGAACCACTGTTCTTTATATGTATAAGTAAATTTCAAATAGAATGTCATGGAATTTAAATAATCCATAAATGCTTGTACTTGCATCTCATTTACATCCCAAGCTATAAAAATATCATCCAAAAATCATACATATAACTTCCAGGGTGCAGATTTAAACACATTAAACATGTTCCTTTTCACACTGCAACATTACTATGTTAGCAAATAAGGGGCACAAGAAGCCTCCATAGCCACACCCTTTTTTGATGGAATCACTGCCCATCAAAGTGTACACAGTTATGTTGTAAAACAAATTCTAAAAGGGTATCCAGCACATTTATCTCATTACTATCAAAGGCACCTGATTCAACCAGATATGTATGAAATATTTCCATACCCTGAGCATATGGTGTTACAGTGAACAAATTCACATCTACAGTCAAAAAAGTTAAATTATCTGTGCACTCCACAGTTTGCTAAAAAACCCCATGTCACCACAAAGATGAATATGTGCATTTAGTAACTGTTTTACCTTGGCATCTATATATTTAGATAACAGATAGGTTAAGGATGTTCTAGCATTAACTGTAGGTCTCGTAGGGGTATCAGTCACACTGTTATGTACTTTTGGGATGCTGAATGTAGATGGAATAATTGGATATTTAACATGCAAAAAAGAAAAAAAAAACATTGTCTATTGTTTGACCCCGTTCCAGCATGTCCCGAAGAAAAAAATTATATATTTTTTTATATACCACATTAATGTAATTCAGGGAGGTTTCCTCACAGTAATCATCATACAAATGCTCATACATTTGGTTAAAATCAGTTTTACTCATGATTACCACCCCACCTGCCTTAACGGGCTTCATTACCCTAATATTTTTATCTTGTTAGCTCTTTTAACAACCAAAGTTCCACATCACTCAAATTACTTAAGACTGTGGCCCCCTTTATTTTTCATGAAGGCTCTAAAATCAAATTCACACAGTTTTTCGAATAAAATAAGCAGAAAGGCTGAAGGTGGGTTAAATATACTACTACTACACAAGATATTGATTTTGTCACATGTATTGGCATTCTTAAATATCAGCTTGAAGTTCAACTTTCTAAGAAATCGTTTCAAGTCCAATAAAATATTTTCTATCTTAAAACTCACATTACATACAAAAGTCTGTCCTTTGCTTAATAAATCAACGTAAACATCACTATAATCATTGGTGGTGTAATTTAATTCACCTGCTTTGTTAGAAATAATAGATGGACCACTTTCACACGTGGCAAAAATCAGGAACACGACAACACTCCACTAAAATTCGTTCTGTTGTTGTTGTTGTTTAAAACCCTGCTGTTCCACCATCTCTATTAATTCGACTGGTTCTTTTGGTGATTGTGGTCTTGTCATTGGTTCCTCTGATTTCTTAACCTCTCGGACTTCCACAGAGACACTTGTTCTAAAGGGATACACTCCTCATCCATCTGATCCATTGCAACAGTTGCCATAACTGCTGCTGCTCCTCTCCATTTGTTTGTCTGCTTGGATCTGGGGCTGTCCAGCCTGATCTCATGAATTGACCCCTTGATTCCACTCCATCATGGATTAGTGAAACTTGGGCTGAAACTAATGGGCCATCCCCAGGACCAGTAACGTCGGGTGGCTCTAGTTGTAGTGTCATTGGGTAAGCCTGCATCAGAATTTGTGTCGCAGGCACAAAACATATTATGCTTTTTTGATGCTTGGTAAGACATTGAGTCATGGGTGTGTGATGATCTATTACATTGAAGACCTTAAGGTAAGTGGCAGATCTGGCAGAAGCCCTTTGATTGATTTAACATTTGTTTACCGGGAAAGTCCAACTGGGACAGAGCCCATTTTCAGTGGAGGCCCAGGGAGAGATGCTCCAGACACATGTCTTTGGAATGTGGGAGGAAACTACAGCACCCGGAGGAAAACCACATGAACACGGGGGGGCATTCAGACTCTGCATGGAAGGCAACCCAGACGAGAATTGAACTGGACAATCACTTGCTGTGAGGTGGCAATGCTAACTGCTGCACCACTGTGTCCCTTTCTAACTTGTGTGCCGTTTCACTGTGTACGGTGCACCACTGTGGCCCTTTCTAACGAATGCTGTTTCTGGCATGCACACACAGGTTTGAGCATCTGTCTTTCCCATTAGGATTTTAGAGAAGTATGATGTCCTTTTTGGGTCATTGTTACAGTATTCCAGAATATTGAGGTTATCCTGCCAGATAGCCAGGGTGTTTGCTTGGGGTACCAAAGCCAAAGTCTTCCACAGAGCCATACGTCAAACATATGATCTAAGCCCGTGGGCATAAGGGAACATAAGCAGACATAGGAGAATAAAACCTTAGATATCTTGATGCCAGTGCAAATGCAGATTCTGCACCCATCTCTCTCTTCTACTAGTAGTAGTTGATTTTATTGGCCTTCACTAGTTGAGATAAATGTCCCTTTGGCGAACTTTCCTTGATTTTCTTGCTAATATTGCTGTTTAGTACTTTATTAGATGTCAGCTGGGAGGGAAAAGTATGATTGTGGTTGGAAGATTCCCTAAAAGGATTTCCAGTGCCTCTTTTGTTTAGGCACGGAGCATAATTATAGGGACTGTGCGATTCGCCAGTCATTCATACTAAAAACCCTACAGACTCTTTCTTTCCTCTATATATACTTGGACATCTAGTATCTTAAGCTTCTTGCCCAAGATAAAATGCCAGACTCTTCCACCCCTGACATCCCTCCAATACTGAAGAAAGTTTGAGGCCTAGGCCCAACATTACACCTGCCCAGTCGGACTCTGACTTACTCATTGAGGTCTCTGAACCTGTGGTATGCCTGACACCCTCAATGCCTTCTACATTGACCCATCTGGAGGTCGGTATGGAGTCTCAGGTTCACAGATCTGAAATAATTGATATGACCAACACTAGTGAGAGGGGGACGAACACTGTATCATTTTTTTCTACAAATTTTAGCTTGAATGGAAATACCAAGGTCTCTTTTCAAAATACCCCAGGGGGTCAGAGTCTCTGTGTCTAGTGAAAGTAAATTTCACACCTAAAAAGAAAAAACAGAAAACTAAAAATGTTTCCTTTCCCCAAATGTCCAAGGAAAAGGAGTGGATGGATTTCTCCCAGGACTTGTTTAAGGCCGTAATGGTACTCAGGCCATCTTTTGCTTCATCTGCTCCTAATCCTGCTACTCCCCAGAAGAGACACTGTGATGAACACTCCCTGACCTTCTTTTCTCAGACTCATTTTCTCAGATTCATTCTCCAAGCCGTGACCTCTGAGGTTGAAAACTATTTTTCTAGATTCCCCTGTTAAAGCAGCTTTATTTAGTGAGACCATCAGTAACATGATGGAGCACTTTGAATGAGATTCAGAACAGATTTCAGATTTGCAAAAAAGATATCTTTTAGAAGTAGGCAGTCCTGCTCCAACCCCTGTTTCTCCTGTCCTGGAAGCCTTCCTCGATGCCTTTGCATCTACTTCCACTTCTCCTGACTGTCCGCTACCAGCCCCTAAAATACGTATCCCATTCTGTAAAGTACCCGAAGATTTAAAGTTTTTGTACAAGAATACCTTGGCAGATCCTCCAATGTTTTCTTTGGCTACACACAAGCCTTCAAAGCAACTGCCTGCTGCTAATGCCTTTCTGTCAGATAAAGACAGTAGAGCAATGGGTAGACTGGGAAAGAAGGTATATTCCTCTTCTATGCTAGCCTTCAGGAATCTGAACTTTCAGAACCAAATGACTAAATATCTGTCTGTTTTGGGGAAGTTAAATAAAACTATGACTTCTATGGAAGGACCAGCCAGCAGGCAATAGACCATGTCTATTGTCACCCAGGCTTCACAGGTGGCTAGGCATAGCATCAAATGCAGCTAGGAAAAAGTTGAAGCTTCCTCCAGAGCAATTGCTGCAGGTTCTATGATCGGAAGGTATATGTGGCTATGCTCAGTCACTTCCTGAGGATATTACAGAAAAGCTACTGAAGTCCTCTTTTAGTAGGGCTCTGTTATTGATCCTGTTGCAGCCAGTCTGTTTAAAACCATACAAGAACAGAGGAAAATGATAGATTGCTGACAATTTTTCCTTACTTCTGTACCAAGATATCAGAGAAATGACCCTGCAAAAGCCCATTTTGTTTGCACGCAGGGAGTCCAGGCCCTCTCTTAAGGTCAATAAATTTCATAGGAAAAGATTCTAAGGAAAACCAGACAGGGATTCTAAATCTGAAAGGATTCCCTACCCAGAAAAGTCAGCCTGACCACACTGGTTTCTCCCCCTCCTTCAGTACCAATCTCCCCTTGTCCAAAAAAACTCGTGTCTTCTGCAGAGAAGTGGCAACTCATTACCACAGACAAATGGGTCTTCTCCGTTATTCAGCAGGGTTACAGAATGACTTGGAAGGAAGTCCCACCATTCAAGAGCATCCCTCATTCACATTACAGTCTGATATAATTGTGCTCTCCCATCATTTATGCTTTGCTTGACCAAGGCAGTTTAGAACCTCTACCACAACAGTACATGGGAAAGGGATTCTATTCCAGACTTTTCCTTGGTCCAAGAAAAGGAGAATGGTGACCTGTACTGGATTTGTCCACTGTCAACACCTTTCTCAAGGTCCCATTCTTCAAGATGATGTCCATCTAAACTCTTCTGCCCTTCATTCTCCCACAAGCATTTATGGTGTCCTTGGATCTAAGGATGCCTAACTTCACATCCCAGTCCACCCTTCCTTCAGGAAATTTCTTCGGTATTTTGCCTACTCGTCAGACTTTCAGTTCTTTGCTGTGCCTTTTGGACTTTCTGCAGCACCTAGGGTTTTCACAGTGTCTGATTCCAGTCATAGCTTTCTGCTGGGGAATTTAAATCTTTCCTTACGTAGGAAACCTGTTAATACAGGCATCTGCTCCAAAAACCCTTTTGCTTCATCTCCACTTCACCATGGCCTTATCCCAATGCCTGGGGTTCACAGTAAACTTCAAGAAATACACTCTGGAATCAACCCAATACCTAGTCTTGTGTTGAGGACTGGACACCAAACTCATGCAGGCTTTCCTGCCTCAAGACGAGTTTGTTTTTCCAGTTACTTCCCTTCAGACTTGCACAGCAAGAGAGACCCTCAGGACACTGGGGATGGATCATGACCACAAACATGCCTCTTTTCCAGCTCTACATGAGAGAGAGACATCCAGCTCCATATGACAGAGGTGCGGTGGTACCTGAAATCTATTTGGTCCCGACGTTCTCATCTACTGGATACACATTCCTCATCTTCCCTGCTTATTAAAAGAAATCCTATGGTGGATCTAGCATGTAAACTTCAACTCGGGTTTATCTTTCAAATTGCAGGTACGGCAACAGGAACTACACACAGATGCTTTGGATGTTGTATGTGGGCATAGTCAGGCCCCCACAGAGTTTAGGGCCAGTAGTCACTGAATCTGAAGTCAGAGTGCACCAGCCTGAAGGAGGTAAGGCTTGCATACCTGTTCCCACCCCCAGGACCTCTCAGAGTTTTCACAGACAACAGTACAGTCCTGTAGTACAAAAACAAGTAGGGGAAGCCATATCCTATCAGCTGTGCAGAGTAGGTGTTATGGAGCAGGATTAGGCCACAAATGCAAACCTGACCCTTCAAGCCGTTGACATTTCCTCATAGGGCAATGTCCTTGCAAGTTTTCTAAGCAGATCAAGGGAAGATCCTCGCAAATGGATGTAGGGAGGTCTTCCTAGACAAAGTCCACAAATGGGGGTATCCCACAGATTGACTTAATTGCCTCCATCCACAACAAACTGCCTCTGTTCTGCACCAGGCCTCCTTGTCCTCAAGCATGGCAATTGGATGTCATGTCTTTTCATTGGAAAGGGAGGGTCTTGCATGCCTTCCCTCCACTTCCACTTCTTCCAAAAGTCTTGTTAAAGATCCTGACAGATAAGGCAAAGATCTTACTGGTAACTCTCTTGCCAAGGCAATATCTATTCCACCTTATCTACTACCTAACCAGGAATCATCACCACAAGCTTATCTCACAAAAGTGGACTTGCTGACACAACAGACAGGCTCCCTTCTTCACCCCAACCTGTCATCTCTCAACATGACGTTATGTATGATAGGATTCTGATCCCTTTCAGACACCAGTTCTCTAAGAATATATTTCAGGTTCCCCAGGAGGCAAAGAAACATACTGTATAGAAATCTTACATAACTAAATGGAAGATTTTCCATTTAGTGTCATGCCCATAAACAGGACACTATACAACAGGTGTTCGCAGCGTCATATGTGTGTGAGCACTCTTAAAAACTGGCTTGGCATAGTCAGTAGAGGCACTTCTATGACCTCTCTGTTTGCTTACCTCTTGACCCTCCCCTTCTATGTAGACTAGAGGTGAAACAGTTTCATAAGGGTGGACTCTGCCTAAAACTTCCTAGGAAAGTTATTTTGCCTTCCTGTGACTTTAATTTTGATTTGGAAAAACTCACTGTTCCACCTTTTGAGTCAGCAGCCTCTCCATCTTTCAAATTCTGTACTTGAAAAACCATACTCCAAGTTACCCTTCCGTCAGCAAGATAAGTCTTTGAGCTGCAGGGCTGGATGGCACCCTGCCCCCCTTCCTTATCTTCCATAATGGCCAAGTGTTCTTGAGGGTAAGTACCTCTTTTATGCCTAAAGTGGTAAATGAGCTATTCCTCAGTCATGCCATTAACCTCCCTGCTTTTTTCCTAATCCACAAAATAAGGAAAAGAGAATTCTGCACAAACTGGGTCCGTATAGACAACGCCTACTGTACGTATATAACACCATCAGTCCTCAAGACCTTTTTGCATCTTTCCAGGAAATCGAGCTCAGTTGACCAGTTTTTGAAACAAGCTATTGCTAAACAAAAATGAGAGAGTAGCTATAGGCAAATGGATGCTTCTTGCCCAATTAGAACAGAAAGTACCCATCATGTATAGCTTCCAGTAAAAAAAACCACCCTACAAGCATCTCCAGTAAAATGTGCCATTTCATTACAAACTCATTCATCAGGAACACCACTGCCTTATTTATTTTACATTTGTTGACTGAGATAATAGTCCGGCTGGACACACGTCCATTTTCGGTGGGGGCCCGGGGAGAAAAGCTCCAGTTACACAAGAGGTACTTTACATGTATGAAAAGTTAATACAAATGGTGGAATACACATATAAAAACAGGTTTACAATCATAGGTAAATATGGCCAGTTAGCAAGGCTCATAGTTAGATAGCTGTCAGATAGTAAACTCATCTTACAGTATAATACATTCTGTACACATTCAACACATGCAGTATATTACAGCCTTATACAGGTAGGATATAACAGTAGTTGGCAGGTTTGTATGTAGTTTTATAATGTTTTCTTAACTTATAAAAGCAGGCAGTCAAATGTGAGAAACTAGATTTTAGATTATTCATGAGTTAAGATGTTTCATACTTATAAAAGCAGACAGTTACATGTGAGAAGCTAGACTTAACATTGATTGCCAATGAATGTTGATATTTCTAGTATTTCATCCTTTACCAGGGGTAAAAGAAGAACATAGCCAGTTGTTTTTCAGGTGGCTTTTTACTATTTTTTTGAATTGTGTTTTGGAGTTATTTGATGTTATTTGGGCAGGTAGGGAGTTTCAGAGTTTGGAAATGTAGGGAGTTCCAGAGTTTGGAAATGTAGCAGCTAAAGAGAGATTTACATGCCTCATTGTTATGTCTTGTAACTTCAAGGAGGTTAAGGGTGCTTGATCTCAAGGTTCTTGCTGTGGCGTGAGGGTGTATTAGGGTTTGAAGGGCTGGAATCTTATCTGAGTGATGGTTTCACTTATGTGCTAGTGACAGTTGATCAAGTTGAAGTAGTTGAGGGAACGCCAACCAGTTCAGTTTCTTGAGAGATAGACAGTGTTGTGTTTTATATACTGATTCATTTGCAAATTTAGCTTATCTTATTATAACAGGTTTCTAGTTTGGATAGTTCTGTTTTGTGGAGTTTGGTAAATACTGGGGATGCGTAGAGGAGAGTGGATAGTAGATATGTCTTGACTATTGTGGTTTTGGATTGCTTGGAGAGAAATTGCTTGTTACGATAAAGGAGCCCCTGTTTTTTGTGAACTTTTTTTTATAGTTTGAGAAATATGCAAGTCGAATCTTAGGTGGTTGTCTATTTCTACGCCTAAAAGTTTGGTGTGGGTAGTTGAGGTAATAGTTTTGTTATTAGAGGTGCTAGTGAAGTTGTCTGAAAGGGGGAAGGCTCTATAAGAGGTGAAGAGGAGTAATTTGGTTTTAGCTAGCTTAAGAATAAGCTGGTGGTTGCTAAGCCAGGTTTCAGCTAGTGAGAAGCATTCTTGTCTTTGGGAGTGGAGGTGTTAGAATGTTGGGGCAGCACATATGATTGTGGTGTCAAATGCATATTGAATTATTGTGGCTTTTGGCATGGAGGATGAGAATTGATTGGTGAATAGAGTGAAGAGTAATGGACCTAGGATGGAGCCTTGTTGGGGCTCCTAGGGATACTGGTAGTAGACAGGATATTTGGTTCTGCCATTTTACAGCCTTTTGGTGACCTGATAGATGGTTCTCAAACCATTTGAAGGAGGAGAAACTGAGTTTTAGGGTAGATAGAGTATGGAGAAGTTTGTGATCCACCATATCAAATGCTTTAGATAAGTCTAAGAATATGGCAGAGACTAGTTGGCCATTATTTCTATACTGATTAATGCTGTTAGTGAATGCTATTAGTGCAGTGATGGTACTATGAAAGGGTCTAAAGCAAATTGTTTTTTTGAAGGTAGTCCATGAGTTTTGTGTGTATGACCTGTTCTGTGATTTTTGATAAGGGTGATAAAGTAGCAATAGGACGGTAGTTGTTGAATTCAAAGGAGTGTTACCTTCTTTTGTGTAATGGTATAATATAGGAGGTTTTCCATATGTGTGGTACTTGGCACTGGGAGATGGACCTATTGATGAGGATTGCAACAGGGTAGGCTATAGCTGGTGCAGCTACTTGGAGGTATTAAGACAGTAGGTTATCGGCAGCCAGAGTGGTGGGTTTGAGCTTTTGGAGAAGTTTTTTAATAGTTTTGGTTGATATTGGCTGAAAGGTAAAGTAGAATCTATTAGTTTGTTGTTCAAGTGGTTCTGTTGTAGTTGGTGTGTTTAAGGAGGGGGTGTGATATTCAGTTGGTTATTTACTTAGGGCTTGGATTGTCTCAATATATTTATTAATCTGGATGGGGGTGTTATCATGGTTCTCAGTTGTGGGTGAGGGTGTTTTTGTTTTTCAAGGTTGCAATACAGAGTTGATTGCAGCCCAGAACTCCTGAGGGTTTTTTACATGTTTCTGTTGTAGGTTTTGGTAATAGCTGATTTTGTCCATTTTGATGTATTTTTTGGCTTTATTTTATTAATTGTAAGTATGTTAGTTTGTCTAGTTGGGTTTTGGTTTTGTGAAACTGGTTCCATGCTTCGTCCCTTTCTTAGAGAATAGTTTTGGTGGGTTTAGTAAGCCAGGGTGCATGTTTAGTTTTTATTCTTGTGGTTCTAGAGGGAGCATGGTGGTTAAGCATTTGTATTTAGGTTATATTAAAGTACATTACTGCCTCTTCTAGAGGTAATTGATTAAAGAGGGGTCCAGTTGCAACATCTTAGGTCATTGAAGTCATTAGAGTTAAAGTTCTTTTTAGTTCTGACTTCTCTTAGAGTTACATGGCTTATTTGGGGAGATTTCGCTCTTAGTAGGTATGTTGGTTGGTGGTCACTGAGAATGTCTGGTAGACATCCGGTTAGGGATGCAAGGGATGGGTGGAATAAGAGTATCCAGTCCAGTCTTGATTAGCGTTTGGATTTTTTTGTCATTCCTGGTGGTGGTAGTGATAACTTGGGTAAAGCCATGGAGGTTGATGTGGGTGAGTGGAGTTTGGCTAGAACAGTTAAGCCAGTCTATGTTAAAGTCACAAAGTAAGATATTCTCTTGTGGTAGAGAGGTAGATATGTATTCAAGTAGGTTTTCTAAGGTAGTGACATTATTTCCTGGGGGGGGGGTGTAGCAGCCAATGATATTAATATGTTTGTTTGGGTTTAGTTGAAATTTGGCAAGAATGAGGTCTGCATTATTGAATTCTGGTAAGGTAATATCAGGTTATTTGAGGATGAGGTGATCTTTGTACAATATTGGTACTCCCCCACCCCTTTTGCGTACTCTCTCTCTGCGAATGATATATCTTGGGGCTGTAATTTGGTTATTGTGGATTTCTGGTTTTAGCCAAGTTTCAGTTAATATGACAATTTCAGGTTTGTATAGAGATAATAGGGCATGAAGGTCATGGACTTTAAGGATACTCTTCATGTTTAGATTAAGAAAGAGGAGAGAGGATTTTGGTCTATGGAATAAGGGGTTATGTTGATTAGTGTTTGGGATGTTTGTTGTGTGTGGTCCTGGGTTGGGGTGAATGTCCCCACAACATCTGAGTTGTTGGAATAGATATGAAAGGAGTTTGTTAAATTTGATGGCTGTTTTAATTTGCTGTAGTGAGGCTTGAGACATATTAATGGGTGGGAGTAGTCTGTGTAGGTAGTAGTCTGTGTGGGAAATTTGAAACTGGTATGGGGCTATTTGAATGTTTGGGCTAAATAATAGTATAGAGTAGTGGATTGTTTAGGGGTAATTAGGTTGTGGAGTAGTTGGACATGATAGTTTAAGGTTGCTAATGAAATAAGAACAGCAACGTAGATTATATAGAGAAGACTCAAGTTGGAGGGGTGTGAAAGGGTGTGCATTGTTACTTGTAGTTAGGGGAGTTGATAGAGAAGGTGGGGTAATTTTAGTTACGTGATAAGTGTAGTAGTACTTTAGGTTAATTGTTTAAGGGAGATGGGTTATTTAGTTTGGTGGGAGGAGCTGTGAGGTAATGGAGAGGAAGGGAGTATGGGTATAAATGAAATTGTGGGGGTGGGTGGGAATGGGGGGTAGGGTAGGGGAGCGGAGTGAGCCCGAGCATAGCGAGGCAAGCCCAGCTGATGGAGGCAAGAGTCTAAGAAACAATCAGTAACAGCACTATCCTTTTTGTTGCTGGAGCAGTTTATTACACATTTAGCTTGGTAGAATTTGTAGTCTGGTCTGGAAGCCACTCACTTGCTTGGGGTAATAACGGCTATGTGAAAATAAAAGCCGTAACCTTGGTTTTCTAGCTCATATTCCCAGCTAGTTATCTGGCTTTTGGTTTTGGACAGTGGGAGCTTACTATTTGCAGTGATGGGCTGCCATCTAGTGGCCAAGAAAGGAAGCAACACCACTAATTAGGTTAATTCGACTCAAGTGTATGAGCAAGAAAACGGCCGGGAATACTACACGGCCGTGTGTATGTGCAGCCAGAAATTGTTACAAAGAGGGAAAAAATAGTAAAACCATAGGCAATCACCTACACTGTGTTTCTTGGGATATTATGTCTTGTAGACTGCAGGGAGGGAGACGCTGATATCCAGTAGAAGTAGGTGTCCAAGATGCTGGGTTAGAGCAGACAAGGAATGGGCTGCCCTTGTTTTGCGAGAGGGTGTTTAGGACTGTGTTTCTTGGGATATTATGCCTTATGCTCTGTAAAGCTAGGTAGCTGCTAATCAGACAAATGTCTGACCTCTTTTTTGGCTCCCTGCTTTACAATGCTTAACCCTTGACTCAGTTTTCCCACAAGCATGTAAACTTTCACCTAAACCTACTCGTACAACCTTAAGACACCTCTTACAAGCCACCCCAAATGTGATGACACCAGGAACTAAACTGTAGTGCACCAGTCTATGGGATTCTGTACCAGTGTACTAGAAGAAATCGCTTCCTACACAGAATTTGCACCATTGTTCAGAAAACACGTGCTTGTTCCAACTAAATACCAATGGGCCCCATTACTTAAACTATGCTATTGCTACTCCCCACTACTCATCTATACTACAAAAATCCCTCTTGTCAATTCTGCTGAAGTCTTTATCCCACCAAACACCTTTTTCTTAGGTTCATTGCAGTTTCAGGTAGTATCCGTTCATTTGTAAAGACCGTGTTCTATATTCACGTTATGTTTAACATGGTTATTTCTTGCATTTGTATCCACATTTATTTAGAACTTGTTTGGGGGGGGGCTCTTGTTTGTGTATACATTTGTATATAATTTGTCCTGTGGTATCTGTCTTTGTGCTTAAAACAGGTCCACTGAGATCAGTGCATTATCCCAGTAGACAGACTTAAAGTAAGATTTCTAAATATCGTTTTATCGTGGTCATTTTGTCTCTATATGAACATGCAACACTGTAATAACGTTTGTGTAAGGGTTGTGATTATTGCATTGCATAGTCACAGCTAGTCTCCATATATATTCCTAATATTTAAACCATTTGGTTGTAAATTTATCAAAATCATTCTCTCATTAAAAGTGGGTATTTTTTGCATGTTTAATTGAGATTTCAGAAAGCCTCAGAAATGAAGAAGCCTTTGCTTGCAGCCTAGAGGCTGCTTATATCAGTTTGTGTTTTCGTAGTTCACATTTGTAGATGTGAAAGAAATACAGAATGGTTTACCATTTTACAACAGTAAATGATTTTTTTCTCTCTCCAGGCAGGTGAATATAGCTACTCTGCAAAGGAACTGTTCAGAATTTTCAAGAGACTGAAAAATGAGTTATCAGCAAAGAGACTGAAAATTGCTTTTTTATGCTTGATGACTTGGAGGCTGTTACTTTAGAACATTCTGCATACAGCTGTAATGTTGGTCCCATTATTAGTGTGCACTATACCAGTTTGTATTAACTGTATACATTCCAATTTCTATCAATTTGTATTAACTGCATACATTCCAGTTTCATTTTGGAATTTGTAACTTTACATCAGATGTGATAGCTTTGTTCCAGCATAAATTTTGTATTTATATGCGGTCTTTTTAATGTTTGTAATAATAATCATGATATTCAGAAATAAGTAATGCAGGTACTCCGTCTCAGTAGCTAAAGGAATCGCCACTTTCCAGTGAAGCCAGTTTCATGTAAGCTGCCCATCTTTTTTTCAAATAGACACACTGTAAAGAATGTTACATGCTGCTGCTTTGCAGAGGATAGCAATGCAGTGATGAACAGGATATATATCTGGTTTAGAATGATCTATATGCTGATATAGGTTGTTTGGGGGATATTGGATGTTACTGAAGTGCCATGTCTACTCCAGATTTTGTAGTTACTTTTTTAAGGACGACCTCTTTGTTTGCTTTGCTTCTGTTTTCAGTGAACTGTATGCCTAAGATGCAGATTTTTTCTCCTTTTGTATTGTTGCCATACAAATATAGTGGATCTTTCCAATTCATGCTGTTATAATTTGAAAAGTTGCTTTAGATATTCACTTTATTGGTCATTGTACTTAATTAAAATGAAATAATAACATGTTAATCCCTCCATAGCTGAATAGCTCTGTAAAGCAGAGAAATTGAAGCAGTGTTGGTAACTTGGTTATTGCGCAGAAGAGAAAGCACAGTCTGGTTTCAGGTCATTCACCAAGTAGAATTGTGCTGAGAAAGCAAAATGGCACCAAATACAAAGGCATTTGGAAGTATCTGTGTATATTTTGAGGCATGTTTTATAATTTCAGATAGTAAAATAGAAGTATTTTACCATCTGTGGCAGTTATTGTAAAGATGTTGTGCATAGGTTCTTGTATTGGCATTTCCCAGAATATTTTAATGTAGAGGTTTTCTGTGCCACTTTATAGAGGTTGACTTAACCATATACTATGCAAAGTATATGTTTGTAGTAAGTGTATGGGTAAGGCATTCAATGAGTTTGCTTTTATTGAACCTTTTGTCACAGTAGCAAAAAAAAAAACAACTAGCATTTCAAAAGACTGCATCTGCAGTGTAAAGTTGCTGACAGGGTTAAGGATGTCCTTTATTGAAGCGCGTACTCCTCTTAAGCTTTTAAAGTAATAAAATACAGTGTTCAGTTGTGGTACTTGCTGCATTGTAGACAGCTTCTATATTATTGAAGTTTTGTATTAGAAAACAGTTTTCTTTAATAAGCTGATTTGCATCGAATTGCTTAGCTTTTTAATTCTTTAGCTTTGTAAACTGTGGTTTTCTGACCTTCAAGGCTTTTCTTTTGCTAACAGAATCTACAGTACACAAATCAGCTTCTGAGGTTAAAAGCGTATTAAAATGGTCTCTTGGCCTCAGTGGTGAAGAAACTCTCACTGAACCACTCCTTAATGAAATCAGAACTACTTCCAGTTCTGCATTGATTGTTTTGGGTTTATACCACTATGATTGCTGTAATGATTCTGGTTATTTTTGTTTAGTTCCTGAAATTTGCTTGTAGCGTTGTTGAGGTGGTCTTTTGTTGAAAATATTTTGTACTGCCCTACCTCCTTGAGGCAGGTCTTTGTGTATAGATGTTTGTAAGCACTGCAGCACAGCCTTGACTACAGGATGGTAGCTTTTATGACATGGTTTAGCAGCAGTAGTTGTATACCCCCCAAGAGCTTAATTCATGGGCCCACAGCTGTACATTCCAAGGATTTGCCAGCTTGCAAAGCTGTTGGCACTGCATTCCTTCCACCTCCACACACGCGAACATGTAGCCAGACCAAATGTCATCTGGCAAATAAAGTATCTACCCTCCTGGACAAAACATTCTGAGTGTGCTGCAGTACCAATCATACATTTGATTTATTTGGAGATGTATAGAAGGCAGCTGCCAGTAGCATTCAACAGTTTGTGCCTGATGCATTTTCCTTTCTCTCCTTTGCACGTCAGAAGTTTAAGCAACATTTTACCTCTGTATTGCTTTCATTTTAAATGTCTTAAAGTTAGTATTCCATATGGTAACGATGATGATTCATATTTATTCTTATTCTTTGTTGAACTGTGGTAAGGAAAAGTATCTTGAATTTATTGTTAGCTCTAAATGTGAATTTGCATGAAGCCATTTTGGGCATGAGCCAGAAATCTCTACAGATCATTATGGAACAGTGATGAATTTTAACAGTTAATGCTCTACCTGCAAGCACTAGAACTTAAAGTACTGTACTGATTTTTCACTATGCATTGATGGTTTACCCATCGTTATACTATATCACTGCCACAAGTTTGTATTAAAACTGCTTTTGAAGTTCTTCAATTGAGATGATTTATTTTCTAATAATTCTCACCCAGGTTGCATTTTTGTTTCAAAGCTATAGAGGTAAAAAAATTTTCATAAATTGAAATGTTTGTCATTGAGTTTGTTTTTGGGACTTGATGCTGACACCTAGATAAGATATTGATACCAGATTTAAAAAGAAATCACTGAATAACAAGTAAGCTGAACAAACACTGGAGACCATCATTCTTGGGTCTGCATTTGGGTTCGACTAATTCCACAGTAGCATTTTTTTTTTTTTTTTGCTGAAATGCTGTTTATACAGTGCATACTGTGGTATCACATTCCACACTAGAAGACATGCATGGCCCCTGAATTCGACATGCAGTTTATTAGTAAATCCCAACTTTCATTTGTGTAAGCTCCTATCTTTGATGTTACCAGGAGGAAGGTTTCTTGTACAAGGGTAAGTCGAGTGGTCCCACATTCATCTCCAGGTCTCTGGCAGGCAGTGATCGTAAGACCCAAGAAATGGAGGGTAAACTATGGTTAAACCCTCTCTGAAACAATTCTGTTTCAGAAATGGCTCACTGAGTCTTGTGCATTGTGAGTGTATTCTTGAATATTGTGGGTTCAAGGCCCCACTGTACCTCCAAGAAGGATGAGGAAGGTCCTGAAGGATGTACTGCCCCAGCTTCCACCTTGGGAGGGTACATCCCAGGGTGTAGCTGATGGAGCCCTTCCACCTTACCAGCAGTCATCCAGGGCACTCGCACATCCATCCTGACATTTGGGAAATGCCCCTCAAATCACTGTACCATAGGTCTGTGATCTTCCAGGTCCAGTAGCATCTAATGGTCTGGGCAGACAAGGTACCACAGGGTGTTCCTACACAAATGTATGCTTTTCAGGTTTTCAGATTCTTGCAGACGTTTGAAATCTGCTGTGACATCTTCATTTGGGTGTAGCATTGCACTCTAAAGAACATTACTTGATGCCAGCACTAGGCCCTGTACAGCCCTTTCATGTCTCCACGGCATCATTGGCAGGTGTGACATAATGCCAGTTACTTGTCCCTTGACAATGACTCCTACCATTCCCTGTACATGTTAGCTATGGGTGAACTTCTTCTTGCTGAAGCTAGCCAAATCCAAAGGACTTCCTCTACGTCTGTATCCACATGAGCGTGTGGGCCTAAAGGCCATTATCACTGAGGCAGGTTTTATCACTGGGTTTTTCATACATTCAGCAGAGGAGGAGGAGGAAGGCTCATGTCCACACCACCTCTCCACAAAGTATCTTGCAGCAAAATTTTTAGACTAAATTACTTTCTTCCTTTGTGTCATTCCTATTAATAAGGGTATAGCTAATTAAGTCAGTATGGAAATGCATTGATGATATGGCAGCTGGACAGAGGAGACTTGACAGTATTCTCTGGCCTCCCAAAGACTGGATTGGCTGATAGAAACTCCCAAGCCCAGTTTATTTGCTATTGCAGCTGTCATTAAAAATGCTCCAGCACAGCAGAAACTTGATATCACTTGGATTAGGAAGCATGGTCTCCAGACAGCTTTAGAAAGCATGTTTACGCACCCTCTACATTTTCCTTGATCAGTAAACTGCATTTCCATTTACTATGTATTGGCAGATGGATAGCCACAGATGGAAGTTGTGTTGTTTTTTTTTTTAAATTCTCTGTACAGCTTGCTCAAAGTTCATCAGGTGTTGCTGGTTTGGCAGCAGGCACTGTGATGCCAGTTTATCATCTGACCAGTCTGTGTGTCATATTTTATCAAGTAAGTTGACCTTCACCAATGCTCCCTTCAGTTGGGTCTGGTATTTTTGTACATCAGGTAAAGCTCAAAGAAAATAAAATATTGGCATTGTGGCATGTTGTTCCCAGTCTAGGAGCAAGAAAGTAGTTGCAATATAGCTCCAGTCTGTGAATAAGCCACATTCATTTGGATGAGGGGATGAAGATCTCCCTTTCAGTAGCAAGCATGCTGAAGTATGGGCATAGGATGAATCACAGTCACTGTGTCAGTGACATCCCCCTGTAGATGGATGTTATGTCCAAACTAGAGATGCCCAGTGTGGGAGAATGAAGAGCTTGAGTCCAGTTGGAGGGAGGCTCAGTTGTCTGGCAGTCACAAGGGCAAAAGGACTTGGAGAAAGACTCATACAGCAAAGTGCCATCCAGTAGGTCCCACCACACCAGAAATGGTCAAGCGTTAGATCCAGATTTGTCTAGTTCAGAAAGACAAAGAACATCACTCTGGTACAGGAGTTGTGACTTGTACTTATCCCAAAGTCAGTCCTTTAAATTCTCACAATGTCATCTATACTGCCCTGTCTGAGGATACTGGATTGTGTTAATCATATTGCAGTCATCAGTTGGAGTGTCCTGCCCACAGGTTGCTCAGACCTTTAGCTTCCACCAAGACTTTGGCTGACTCCCTCCCACTGCCACACAAGGACATTGGAGTTATAAGGGCATTGCCTAATACCATCTTTAGATATTTCTTGCAGAGTAATTTGCTATGTATATGACCACAGCACTTGTCAGTCTGCCAGCCTGCTTTCAGAAGAAAGATGAGCTGCATACAGGAGAATTTTTTTTTTTAAAACTGTTGTCAGTATTGCTTATCTGATGTCTGATAGATATTCTGATTTTATAATCTCCTGTTAAAGTTAGTATTAAAATTAATAATTACAGAGACTACAAGGAAAAAACTGCCCCACAAAGACTATCCTGTTATCTTTATTCCTGCGGGCCAGCACTCAATATAGATGCATGTCCACATTGTGCAAATTTCACCTCAAAGAGAAAGGGAAATGAGATAAATCACTGTGGGAATTTGCAGCTCATAAGGGGCATGCCTAGTTCCATTCTGCTGTGGCATTGGCAAGGTCTTTAGAAACCTTCATCTCAAGAAGCATGCCACTGTAACATGGGGTGAAACCTCAAGAGACTTTGGAAATTCCAGTGGTCGACTCTGATCTCCCTAGGTCTGGCAACTCAGAAATGGAGAGGTGCTTTTGTGGCCCTCGGTGTTTGCTAAAGTCTGCGTCGTCATAACCACTCTGCAAAATTTTGTCCATTTTACCCCAAAGAGGAAAAAATAAAGCTGGTAAGTGGAAGAAGAGAAAGCTTAGATAAGAATGCTAAGCAAAGCCAAAAGACAAGTTTGGGGGCCACTAGCAGTGGGACTTCCTGAAAGAACAGCCATGACTCAGCTGGGCTGACCCCCTGTTTTTCCACTCAGAAATACACCTGGCCCATCAGTCCTCTTCCTTTGACTCTTCCAGTACGAATAGGTGCTGGCACTTAAAAGCTACAAAGTGCAATTTTTAAAGAAACCAAAATGCAGAGTAATGTCTCCTATTTCTAGAGATCAGCTCACTGTTGTCTCCCTTGTTTTTCTTGTGTTTTTAACAAGAAACCGCTTTATTGAATTATCACGTATGACATAGGCAATTATACATTTACACAAATGAAAACAAACCATAGTGACATATTTTCATTTGCAAATATTGTACATCACTTATCAATACAGTCATTGAACAAGCTGTTAAGGTTTGACAATTCCTACATTCCCTTAAACCTCATTCCTCCTCTAAAACATTATTCTGTTCATATTCCCAAGGGTCACATTTTTTTTCAATGCAATTTGCTCGTAAACTTTTCTAAAGATCCTACATCCACTTTTTATATCTGCTATTGTATTCACTACTTCTAGTACAGTTGGTTTAAACTTTGATTTCCATTTTCTAATTGCTTTTTTGGCAGCTATCAGAATTATACTCCGCAAGGCCTTGCTATGGTCTAGGCAATTCTGATTCTGTCACAGCTCAAAATAATCATTTCCTTAGTTACATCAATTTGTATACCCAGTATCCCTGACAATATTCTGCAGGGAATTTTTAGTCCGCCAGCTCATTACACTCCCAAAAATATGTTCCTAATTTTTCTTCCCCATCACAACTCCCAACATTTGTAATCTACCTGAGGAAAAATTCTTTGTAGTCTGCTTGGGATACAGAAGTACATTTACTAACACTTCCAAGCAAAAATCCTAAATCTTCTAAACTTATGTTGTATGTTTGAGAGCCATACATATATTCTGCTATTGTTTTTGTGAATTGCTTATCCACTATCTCTTGCCAATCCTTTCTAACCTCTGCCAATTGATTCCTGTAGTTATGCAGTATTTTGTATGCCCCACTCATTCTCTCTCTAACAGCTGCTTCTGTTCTAGGTTCTACTAAAAAAAACTCTACCAGTACTGTTCTTTCTCTTAGTATACTCCTATTTATCTTTGCCTTTTCTATCAAGGCTTAATATCAGAGTATAAGCAATCTCTAACCTGCAGTCCAAATGAATTCTAGGCCACTTCCCATTCTATTACCTTTCCTTCTCTGATCATTTGCTCCGAGTACCTTGGTTGCTTTGACAGTTTTCCCCAGTAAATTCCATCCCCCTCTTGCCCACGTTCTCCACTCCTAATTGCGGCCATCCCTATTGGAAGAATCTCCTTTTCCATTACTCTGTTGGCTTAGTTCTTGGAACACTTTCTGCTATTTTATGAATATAATCTCATTAAGGCTTTGTATCCAAAATTCCAGTCTCCTTGCTTCTTGAGCTCCTCCCTCATTTCATCGCCATCCTTTTCCACTTTAAATTATAGCTTTCTGCTTGTGTTGTTTATAGGAGCCTTAACTAGCTCCGAAATACCCCATTCAAATCAGGTAATCCCAAACTACCTAGTTCTTGTGCCTCCTTTGTCAAGGGGAAGGTGGTTCTGGTGAAAGGGACCATAGAGTGCTCAGAGCAGAAGGAAACACAAGCTTCTACTTGACTGTTGCTAACACTGTGGATTTACGGTATGGCAGTGTACTAGTAAGCAGCTATTTTTTAGCTCTCCTGCGAGGAGGGTCCAAAAACACTAAAGACAGTCCTTGGGGGGGGGGAGACATAATTAAAGAAAAAGAAGTTTGAGTTGAAAAAAAGATTGCCAGAGAAGAACTTCTAAAACAAAGAAAACTAACAAAAATGAACTGCGAAAACCTGGAGAAATCCAGGAGTTTTGTAGCATTGAAAGAAGGGCCATTGAAACACTCCCATGCTGTTATGAAAAATGATGGTGTGACACTACGAGACAGAAGTCTTCTAAGTAAGCAGCATGTCAGAAGATTGCATAAAATCTAATTAAAAAAATGAACAGGGTGGAAGAGGCACTGAAACAGTTGAATTTTTGGTTCTTCGGAAAGAATGCAAAGCTAAACTAACAAATTTGGAAAATCATTGTAGGAGGGAAAATCATAGACTTTGTGATCCCTGGAAAGATAGAAGGCTGTAATCGCAAGATGTTTATGGTGTATATGATCATCAGATAGATCAATATCCCACAACTGCAGTTCCAGATTGAGAGGCCACGTAAAGTAGAATTCTTCTTAACCAGTTTAGAAAGATTTGTATACACTTACTGGTTACAAAACTATCTTTAGAGAAGAAAGAATACATTTTATCCTAATTGTGGAACAAGCGAGTAGCTGTGAAGCTAGAAGACACAAATGATGACTGTGCTACAATGTTACCAGAGAAGAATAAATTTAATCCAGTGCTGAGAAAGTTAAAAAAGCTGGAACTTAGAGTGGCAGGACATAATTTCTTCAGAAATGGGACTAAAATGTATCTTGAGGCAGAAGAGGCCATTTAAAACTAAATGTCATACAGCATGAGCAGACTGGCCCAGGACAGAACATGAAGCTAAGGAGAATCCTATGGAAGAGAGACTACCTTCATCTGGCTTGAACAAGGATGGTCAACCAATAAGACCTTTTCCACTATTTTACCAAAAAAAAAGGATGGAAAAACAGAAGTACTTCAAAGAATTTAGAGGGCAAGTTGCATTGTACTCTTTCTTGCAATTGCATTAGATTTCTTTAAAGCAAAACCCTCTTGGACACACTACTATTTTTTAGTGCATGGGGTTTAAGTATGGAAAAGAAGAGTGGAAATTAAAGCTAGAATTGATAGAGGTAAATCAGTGATTTTGATCATCCATATGAAAAGGAAGTTCTAAGATCTTAAATCGTTGCCCCAGTTCTGTGAATTTTAAAATGCAAGCCGATTAGGCTGCCAGGATGAGCTTCACTTTAGCTTAGGGCATGTTATTTAGTTAGGTCAAGTTTCTTCCATTTACATACTTTTCACCTTTTTTTAATTGAGGAGCCCTGCTGAGTGGTTTGCAGTCGATGGAAGGTTGTGGCTTGGAGAGTGTGGTTTCTGGGAAGGGGCATGCCAGAAGAAAGATAAACGACTCATTGATTTGATACATTCCAACAAAGTAGTAGACAAAAAAAATCAAAGTGGACACACAAATGGGGAGGGTTGGAATCTTGCTTCTTCTCTAGTTAAAAGAGTTGACCCTTACAGTAATTGTGTGGAAGACTTCTATAAAGATTAAAGGTCAAGAAAATGAAATAACTATGATTTGACATGTTTCTAATAAAAATGTAAGCAGTGTTAGTGTGTTTTGTCTGCTAATAAAACTAGCTATAGGTCAGTTGCACTAGTTGATTAATGTTAGCAAGATTTTTGAAGTTTGGGAATTTGGTGGGTCCACAATTAGCCTGCTTTTCTTCTGTGCAATCTGTGCTCATGGAAATTATTTATAAATTGAGGGTTCTTTCTTCCAATGGGAGAAGTGAGGAAATTGAAAATGGGTACATTAATAAAAGTGTGTGGTTGAGGGGGAATTTATCCATTGCAGGGACAACATTATTGACATATGACTGCAGTGTTCATTCAGAATCAAATTTCTTAAGGAATACGCAGACTATCTACATACAGATGACATATTGTTAATGTTGGTTCAAAAATGAGTCGACTATTACAAGATTTAACTTGCTTAAATTATTTTTATGGTTTAAAAATGAGTATTCAAGATATTCATCATTATCCATTTAATAGCCAGCCAATGGCACATTCAAAAGGGAAAGGATTTACTATAAGTGAATGAGTAAGGTGCGCCCCACACATAGGAGGAATCGAAAAAAAGGGAAGTGAGGTCATTAATGAGGTAGCAAATGGTGATGGAATTTTAATGGCTTGGTAGATCTTGAGAGAAAAGGCAGCATCCTATCTTACCTTTGCAAGTAAAATGTGCAGTTAATTATGCCAGAAGAAACTCATTTAAATAGAAATGAGCACCAAGATTTGATGAAACCAGTATAATGAGGAACTGAGAGAAAAGAGGAGTTGTGATTCTGTTACATGGGCATGGAAATTTCAAAGTAGAACAGAAGAGGACTAACTCAGTAGATTTGTAATGGTCAGAGGGTACTGGGGAAGCAGCAGAATCTGTGATAAATATGTAGCCCCCCCGCCCACACACACACAGTTAGTGAATTAGATTTAAAATTGTGATGCATCAGGAGGGCCAAAAAGATGTCTCCACAAAGGGATGTTGTATGGGAAAATATTTGGATTAAAAGACATTGGAAATATGTAAATTAACTTTTTTCTTTATATTTCTCACTAGTCCATGACACCTGAGCAAGGTTTGATTTTGTATCATCTATCATGATGATTATTTGGTAAGTAAATTGGAGGAACCGCCAATTATCCTGTCAGATCATGCCCCATCATAAATGAAGAAACAAACTGAGGAATCAGGATGAAAATGTTGGTTTCCTGTTTTTTTGCTTAAATGGAAAAGTTGTAAAGACTGGATTGCGGAATATAATGAGACAGATCAATGGTCTTAAAGACAACATGGGAAGTAGGTATGGTGAACTAAAGTTAGGTTTCAGAGGTTTAGTGGTCATATAAGAATGAGAGGAATAGGGAAAAAGCAATAGTAACTACAGAGGATTGGCAACCATTTAGCAGCTTCAGCATAAACTATGTAGATTGAATGTAGAGGAACAGTAAAGAACACAGAGCAAAGAAGAAAACCTTGGAGTGTCTAGATGAACTAAATGAAATGCAACTATGCTGAAGTAGTTTTATTTTGAAAAAAAATCCAAGGATTCAAGTCCAGAGACCAATTACCAAGATTTAGAACAGTAAAATAAAATGGAGATGGAATTACGTAGAAGTGTTTTGGAATTGCTATGAGCACATGTATACAGAAGATATAATGGGGATAGGAACATCTCCATGAAATGCAGGTATTCTTAAATGAGATCCTTATACCATGGATCCCAAATTCTGAGACTAGACTGTTGAGAGATAAGTGCAGAGATGCAAGAAGCCATAAAACATCAGTTGATCAGAAAATGTCAAGGTTCTGATGAGATTCCAGTAGAAATCTGGAAGTTGGGAAGGAAGAAAGTGATGGAGCAAATGGCTAGTTTATTTCTTGAAAGATGGGAGACCTACTTTAAACATGGAAAGAATCAATTAAGTAAGATGGTTATAAAAAAGGGAGGGGAGAGAGCCAGCAAACCCAAATTGATATCAACTAGTATTTGTACTTTATCATGATTTTAAATTTTGACTATTCTGACAAGGAGCTTTTCCCCAATTTAGCCAGTATAATTGACTTGGATCAATGTGGCTTCATAGAGAATCAACAGACATTTGAAAATATCCTTAATGATATAGACTATATAAACAGCACTTCCACTAAGAGGTCTGTATGTGGAGAGAGCTTTCAACAGAGTGAATTGGAAATATTGGAAGATGGTCCTCTACAGATTTTGAAGTTGAGATAAAATAGAACACAGTGGGGATACGTGACAAGGATGCTGCACCATTGCTCTTTGCTGTGTATTTGGAACAGGTGCAATTAATATAAAACAGTTAAGCTTCAGTGGTATTGTGGACAGGAAAAATATCCTTCTGTGCTGATGATGAAACTCTCTAACAAGCCTAGCCCAAGGTAAACAAATTCTGTTTCAGTTATCAAAGTCATTCCAGAGAATAAAATCAAAAAGGCAGTGGTAGTGAATTTCACTCCAATGTCAGAACTGGTGAAAGATCTTATTCTCGTCAGGACAAGAAAGTATTACATATTTCATATACCTTTACTAAACTCTGACATTTTAAACAATAACATAGGTACATATTAAAAGAAAAGGCAATAAAAGTTCCATTATTCTTGTGCATTATGCGTTTTTAATAATTCCTTCACTCCAGCATTACATAAATTGCTCACTGTCTTCTCTTAAACCTCCCTACTCTTCCTGAGCATTACTTTGCATGCATTGTTCCTACAAATCCCATTATTTGCATAAGTTGCTCTTCCACTTTTTTTTTTTAAGGATCCCACCTCCTGTCTTTTTTCTCCTTAATCTAGCTGACAGTGTTTTGTAGGCTGTTTAAAATCTGCCAACTCAGACTCAAACACGTTACCTTTTCCCCCTCACATCTCCAACATTGATAAAAAAATGCCTGTGTATAAAACTGCTTGCGTATTAATATCCATTATCAAGAGATTTCCAGCGTCTCAGTTTTTGTATCGTTGTGTATTCCCACATATCTTTAGCTGCCATAATATAATCTTTTTTAATCCAGATACCTAAATACTACTAATGCCCTCATAAATATGGGTATCACTGAACCAGTTCATATATGGGTACATAGTTTACTGCTATATAGTCTTTGTTTTATCTTCATTTGCTGTATATCTTGAAAAGACTTGAAACTGTCTCAGAATGTTCCACAACACTTCAGACTTTTTTGAATTAATCCAGTACAACAAATATCCTGTGAGTAAAGTTAACTTTTATTGATTACCATACCAGTCATTTCCTTGAATTTTGTGGGTCCATAATTTTCTTTCAGTGGTTCTAAATATAAAGCAAATAAAGGGGAAAGAGGACACACTTTCCTTGTTCCTCTGTTCAAATGTAGCTTGTTGGGAGAGTAACCCTCCCATGTCAATTATTGCTGCCTACTCTTCGTGTATCCTCCTAATTAACCTTATTATTCTGTCAGTGAATGCAAACTCCCACCACTGTGCTATGCATAAAATCTCAGCTAACTGTATTAAATGCTTTCTCTGCATCAAGACCCAACACCAGTCTGTAGTTCAAGCATATGTTGTTCCTGATTCAGTAGTGGTATTTTTTAATACTCTGCTTCCCTTTGGATGGCCATTGTTCTGTTAATGTTGTCATTGTTTGCCTCCCTTCCATAAAAGTGCTTTGATCTGTATCAATTTTGGCAATACCTTTGCCATTCTCATAGTATTGACAAACACTTCATAGCTGCAGTTTAAAATTGAAATGAGTCTATGTGAAGCAGGGTCTGAGGAGTCATTACTCTCCCTGTGTAATACAGACACCACAGCTTTCTTCCAAGATGCTGCTAATTCACTATTCCCTTTAAAATGTTAAATAAAAACCTTCCAGATCTTTTTCAGTTTCTTCCCTCCAAACTTCCACAAGAATATTATATGTTCCTGGAGATTTTCCTGTTGATTATACATCTCTATTTTTATCTCATTACCTCATATGTTAAGTTATTACTTGTCAAGCCTCATCTGCCTCTAACCTTGGCATAATTAATTCTTCCATAAATATTTCCATATATCTTTTCTTGGTTTCCACATCCCTCTGTTTTATACAAATGTTCATACATTTTTGAAATGTCTCTAGTACCTATATGGGATTTCTGGTTATTGTTCATGTCAAAGGTTCCCCAAGTTTGGAGACTATCCTTTTCACTTTGTTGCATAAGTTGTGCTAATTTTGTCTAGTTCTCAAAAATAGTTGCTTAATAGACACCTTTCTAAAAACATGCATAGCATCCAAATACTTAATTTCCACTTTGCATTTTGTATTGCTTCAATACTTATTTTGTAAGATTTCACTTTTTTGAAATATATCTTTCTCTTTTACTTCTGCCAAGTTTTTAAACTACATTTTCATTTTTTCCCAGTCAGTAGCTAGCCCTTTTGAAGACATTTCCTTGTTCCCTAATAATTCTCAAATTATTTCCATTAACCATTCCTTAAATTCCTCTTTAACCAATAAGTAGGAAAGCACCAGTGTCTGTTTTACTTCATTATTGTGCATTTTACCTTAGCTTATAATGATACATGATCTGAAATAGTTATTGGATGTATGTCAAAACTCTCCATTAAATACTCATGCTCCTGTGAAATATTCTGATCTAGCCTAGTTATTGTACCTTGAGAAATAATGTGTAAATTCTGCCCAGGTTCCTAGTACTAAATGTGCATATTCTATACCAAACATTGTAATATTTCTTCAGAAATCTGCACACACTTGTTATACTTCTTCTAGATCCCCTTGATACATTCTCACTGTTGTGTATTAGGTTACAGTCCCACCTTATACATTTCCTGCTAAAAACTTTTCTCCCCAAATTCTCTTAAGCTCCATAATAGCAATTTTAGATGTAACAGGATAATCCACCTACCTGACTACCTTCTTAATATCACAAGTCTACCATTGTCTTTTTTTCTCTGTCTTTTTTTCTCTATTGGAGCCCCTCTAGCAATCTGTATTATTACTGCCTGTTTCCTTTGTCCATGATATTTTGCTGAATATGTTATTAGAAACCCTTCCTTTTTAACTTGCATGAAACACACAATGTTATGTACATTATTGGAAAATGTTTTATCTTCCAGATAGGAGCAGTTGCCTATCTAATATAAAATTAAGGTTACCCATTCTAAAGTACTTGTTACTGCCTGTATTCCCAATTGCACTAATTGCAATCTGTTCTATCTGAAGTTGTCAGTCTTAATTTTATCCTTGACCCATGATTTTGGTTCCAAGCATCGGACTATCTTGGCTGTTTCTACAGCTCACGCAGGCCAAAAACTCTCTAGCATCAAATTTATCCACAACGCATCTTTCCCAGTTACTCCTAATCTCATTTGCAGTTTTACTGGACAGATGCATTTACCTTCGCTCTTGAACCAAGTCAATTTATTTACTTGTCTTTTATTAGTCTAACTTATTTTTGCCTTTTTCTCTTACCCTAGTTACTTGTGTAAATTCATTATTACCACTGTTATTTATGTCCCTTTCCGTACACTTTATGTACTTCTTTCCTACCACTGTTGGTAGATTCCTTTCCCTTCCATACATTTCAGTGTACTCTTCCCTTCCATTTCTCTAGTTTAAAAAAAAAAATCTAACTTTATCTTGTTTGTATTTGCCTTTGTGTCCTTAGGACCTGTAATTGCTCCAGTTCCTTGTCGTGTGTATTGAGAGTATTCTTGGTGCTGTGGCTGACAAACCTAAGGGCCACTCTGGCTTTAAAAACTGTTAACAGTGTGGCCACAAAATACCTTCTTCAGACTTGCACTCCTTGTGCGTCTACTGTTTGGGACCACATCACCTGCAGGAAGATTGCAATGTTTGTCACTGCTTCAGTCACCGATCCTTAGTTGTAAGAAAAAATAAGTACATATTAAAGGGTTTAATTTCTACTGCCTTCAACGAGGCTATATCTGCTAAAGAAAGTAAAACATATTTTGTCTCCTTCCTCCTCTTCTCCTTCCTTTGGGAAGGCCAAGAAGAGAAGCATTTCTATGCCTTCTTCGCCAGTGACAACTATTAAAGTAAAATCATTGGTGCCAAAAGATTCCTCTGCTCTGATGAATATTGATACTGTGGTTTCTGCCCGACACCCTCCACTTCATCCAAACCTTTGATGCCAAGGGCTTTGGTGTAGAGTCAGCTCGATAGCTTGGTTCCACAGATCCAAGCTCTGAGCAATGCTTCGGTGGCAACTGATTCCAGGGCCAAGTATTTCTACTTGGCAAGCAGCTAGATGTCAATATTCCAAATCTATCGATCCCTTTGCTGGAGAATTAAGAGTTCTTTCTGCATAGCTAAGTCTTCTCCTGTCTCTTCTATCTATTCCACCAAAAACCTGACATAGACTGACGTGGAGAAACTGGTGGAGAAAATTTTATAGCGGAGTGGAATTTCAGGTGCACACTCATCCCTGACAATGAGTGCTGAACATTCTTTTACCCATTGCCTACTACCCGTCTAATCTCCTCTGCGGTCTTGGAGTTTTCAGCTTTGAGTTGTCCAGCGTCAGCTGCACCAGTTCCAACAGTTGCTGTTACTTTGGCACAGATTCAAGCTGTGACTTCTTTGGCTGTGTCCAATCTGGACACCTCCCAGAGCTGTAGCTGCCTTGTCTACCCCAAGGGGCAAGATTCAACACTTTTTTCAGAGCCATCCCTGTGCCTTGGGCTTTAGCTAGGGTTATCTCAGCATTAGCTTCTATCTCAGGGGCTGTCTCATCAAGTGGGGAATGACTATGGTTCTGAAGAAGTCTTTCTCTTTTCCAGGTTCCCTTCCCTCCCCTCTTTGGCTTGGTCAGCCTTTGAGGCCATGGAGAAGGCCTTGTCTGCCTCAGACACTCAGTTGACTTCCTTGAAGCATGTTCCTTCATCTAGTTTAGTTCTCCAACCAACTCCTCCAGATTCTGTCTTCTTCAGATACCTCTATAGACAATCCCCCTGAGGAGGTCCCTATGAAGAAAAGGTGCAAGAAGAAGCACTTGCATTCCCTACATAAGTCAGTCATGGAAGATACCGATTTTGATGATGAGGATCTCCCAGATCAACTCCTAATGATGTCTCCTTTGGAGACATCTTGAAAATTTTGAAACAGAGAGGTGATTGGAAGTCTCAAAACCCCACCCCTAAAGAATCAATATACCTGCAGGCTTTTCGCACTCGGGTGTCTACCTCTTGGGTGACTGCCTGCTGAAGAACTTATTCATTTGATTGCTTAATGGGTGTGGAAAGCACCTGACTCCATGAACTTATTTCCAGGAGACAAGAAAAAACTTTATTCCCACCAGAAGATAAATAATTTTGGGCAAAGCGTCTAGCAGTAGATGCATAGTAGTACTGGCGGCCATGAAAAAAGGAATTAGTTAAGGAAAATTCTATTACCCATCCACACAATAGAGTCCCAGATGATGGATAGGTTTGGCAAGCAGATCTGTGCTTCATTGACCTTTGCTCTAGGATCTTTGAATTTTTTGGCACATTTCACCAGGCTTCAAAGGGATCTGTACAAGGTGCTCTCGGAAGCCTGGCAGGAGCTGTTTCTGATGAGGTACAAGACAAAGTTGCCTTTCAGCTACCATGGAGTCTGTATCAAACTTGTCCATGAGGCTCATTGCACATGCAGCCTAAGGGACTACCAAAGCAGCAGGTTCAAGCGTAGCCATAAGGAGACATGCTTGATGTGACTTTGTGACTTGGCAGAGCTATTTAAGTCTTTACTCTTCAATGCACTCTTTCACGGATCGTCTTTGTTTGGCCCAAAGGTTAAAAAAACATTATCAAAGTGTGGGAAAGATAGAAAGACCCTTTCTGCTGTGGGTGTATATTTTTCTGATCCACAGAGACCTTTTTCCAGGAATCAGAGTGTTGATGGAAAAATGTGGTTCAGAAAATTCAGAGCGCCTTTCCAAGACACGTGATGAAAGTTTCCCTGGGGCGGAGGGGGGGGGGCTTTAATGGAAAATGCTGCTCAAGTGGTGGAGGTGGCCTGCAAAATCAGCGTTCCTGAAGGGAAGCCCGATTGCCTTCCTCTGGAGGCAGTTGGGGACGCTTATCCCTGTACCTAAGTACCTGGATAGAAATCACCTCAGATACATGGATGCAGGAGATTAAATCTAGAGCTATGTCATACCCTTTTCTCTTCCCCCACCCCTTCCCAGAAGATTCTCTGATGTTCCACCAAGTCAGAGGGAACCAGCAGTCTTAGAAATCCAAAGAATACTAGGAAAAAGAGTCATCCAAGAAGTCCCACCAGACCAAATTAGCATCTGGAAATTACTCAAGATTCTTTTTTGTGCCAAAAAAGACAGGGGACTGGTGACCAATTTTGGATCTCAATTTATTGAACAAATCCATTCGACAAAGTTCCAGATGGTCACCATACAGTCCAGTCTTCCTTTTCTGAAGAATGATTACTGGATGTGTTCGATATACCTTCAGGATGTGTATTACCAGATAAAAATGGACAAATGGTCTAGAAGATTCCTTGGCTTCAGACTAGGAGCCAGTCACTATCAGTTTAGAGTTCTGCCCTTTCATTTCACCACAGTCCCCAGGGTGTTCACCATGTGCATGGCAGTAGTAGCAGCTCGCTTGAGACTGCAAGGATTCCGTGTGTTTCCATATTTGGACGACTGGCTCATTTCCACTCTGACTAGGCATCTGTTGATTATAGCGAGAGATTATGCCCTACAGACATGTTCAAATCTATGAATTATAGTCAGTTATGAAAAATCTCAGCTGAATCCAACACAAAGCTTAGCGTTTAGTGGAGCAAAACTAAATACAAGAATATTTATACCCTCCCTTCCACCGGTGAGATACAAAAAAAAAGAGAGAATAAGTTCAAAAGATGCAGCACAAGAGGAAAGTACCAGCCCATCTAGTTGCCCTGGGATCTATGGTAGCATTAATAACTCTAGTTCCCTTGGCAAGATTTCATATGAAAATTCTTCAATGGCTACTTGCAACTCATTGGTCTGCACTTCAGTGTATGTTGGATCAGATTTTCATTACCAGTCTTTGCAGAAAAGATCTAGCTTGATGTATGCACTCAGAGGACATTCTTCTAGGTCGCCCCTTTGTCCCACAGCCCAAGGCCATAGTAACCACTGATGCCTTCCAGATGGGGTGGGGGGGGCATTATCTGGGCAAGACTGTTCAGGGTACTTAGTCTTCCATTGAGGCCGGTCTGCATATCAGTGCCCTAGAAATGAGTGGTGCTTTTAGCATTGCAAGCCTTTCAAACTTCTCCCTTTAGGGACTATTGCAATTCAGACAGACATGTCTGTAGTTTGGTACAGCGGGGAACCAAATGTTACCCTTTGTGTTGAAAAGCACTCAGTATGGCAGTGGGAAATTTCTTCCAACCTATTTCTGATAGCAATACATATTCCGAGGAGATCCAGTGTGATAGAAGCCAAACTGAGCAGGTCTATTCTTCTACCTCACAAGTGGTCCCTCAATCCAAACATGGCGGAAATTATTTTCCACCAATAGGGCCAGCCTTGCTGCAACCTCTCTGCTTCGACTCTCACCAAGTGCAGCAAACTACTTCGCCCTAATCCCCCCACTGGGGGAGTCACTAAGGGACACCCGGACTTCTCTATGCATTTCCCTTGCTTCCCCTAATTCTGAAGTTCCTTCAGAAAGTGCTAAGGTTGAGCAGCAGAGTAATCCTCACTGCCCCTTATTGACCGTGACAAATATGGTTCCCCTTTTTCTGGGCTTACCTGATAAAAGCACCTTGGACTCTGGATCCAACTCCAGACCTCCTCTCTCATCCAGAAAACCTCATTCACCCAAACTTTAAGAACCTCAAGCTAACTGCATGGTTCCTCCAGTTCCATTAATTGCCAGGCAAGTTGACCTTCCCTCTCCAGTATGCAGAATTATACTAGCCTCTCATAAGCTATCCACCCGCAAACTGAGTAAATAGAAGAGATTGACCTTTTGGTCCCGCAAGAGGAATATTGACCCCATTACAGTGCCTATTGAAAAGATTTTAGAATTCTTATCCTCTCTTTTTGATGTGTGAGCCTCTCCTCCTACTACTAAAATTCAGCTGGCAGTGATTTTGAACTTTCATAATGGTATTGGTAATAATTCCCTAGCTTCTCATAAATTATGCAAAGCATTTTTGAAAGGAACTCTTTTGTTAACCCCCCCCCCCCTTTAAGGATACTATTTTTTCCTGGGACCGTACTCTAGTATTACAATTTATTGTTTAACCTCACTTTGAACCTTCTGCCAAATGTGACATTGAATACTTATCTTATAAAATCTTATTCCTTGTGGCAATAACCTCTGCCAGGAGGATTTCAGAATTACAAGCCTTATCTTGCAAACCGCCATACTTAATTTTTCATAAGGTCAGAATTGCCTTAAGGACTAACTCCTCCTTCCTAAGGTAGTATAGGACACTAATATTAAACTATTAATCTTCTAGTATTCTTTCCAAATTTTACTAATAAAGGAGAATACACCCTTCACTTGTTGGATGTTTATAGACAGTTGTGTTTTTACTTGCACAGAACAAAACATCATTGAAAATCAGACCAATTGTTTGTATCCTTTTCAAGTACAAAAACTGGCAAACCAGTCAGCAAAGTAACCTTGGCCAGATGGCTAAAAGACTGTATAGCCTTTATTTATGACAAAAAGAATATTGATTTGCCTAGAAGGGTAAAGGCTTATTCTACAAGATCCGTGGCTCTCTCAGCTGTTTTTCAATCTCAAGCTTCTATGGATGACATTTGTGCAGCAGCTACTAGGGCTTTCCCCTCTCACCTTTATTACTCATTACAAATTGGACTTATTCTCCATGGGAAACAGCATCCTTTGGTTCAATGGTGCTCAGGAATGTCCTTCCTAGAGTCTGCCCAAGATCTAGGTAGCTGAGGACTCTGTCCCACTGGACAAGGATAAAATGAAGATTGACAACTTCAGATAAAGAAGTTATGTTCCGTCTGAGTTGTCCCTCTTCATTTATCATTGACTTCCCTCCCTCCTTCCACCGGCCTTGCTAAAGTCCTTTGGTGGAACGGATAGGGTGCATTCCTCCTTATTTTGCTACTTTCAAATAGCAAATACAGTATGGTTTCATCAGGCTTTCTTTCCTTATGTCGGTTTAGTTCTAATCTGCAAAACTGATCTGAGGTAACTGGGTGAGATGCATTGTGGGTAGGGTTGAAGTTGTAGAAATAGCTGAGAGAGTTACACTGCTTGGTACCGAACCCATTGGTCAAGGATAAATAAAGATAGACAACTCAGAACGTTATGGTGAATACATAACTTCTTTTTTCTACTGTTTGCATACTTTCTGTACACATTAACTTTTATCCCTAAGAAAAACAGCACTGTCTACCATTAAAATAATTATGCTTTGTTGTATTAAAGTATGCAGGCTGCTGGGAAGGCAACTATTTGTTTAACTTATTTGCTTCCCATGTTTTCAAACTTGATTTCACTGGATTACTGAATGTACTTTAAATATTAATTACACTGTACCTTGCAAAATTCACCCTGCTGACCGTGTTCAGACCATAACTGCTTGCACATGCACATCTCATCTCCAAGTTAAAGTATTTAATAACAGCAAAAATGGATGGCTTGCAAATTCATCAAAAACACTGCTCACACAACTCATGATTAATTGCTTGCACCTGGAGACTTGTTTCCTTCTGTAAGTTTTTGCTAATGGAAAAAATAACTAATGACTTTGCAAATACATATAAAAACAACAGATTTTCATGCCTTTCAGCATTGTATCTTAATTTTCAAGCCTATTTGCTTAAAAATGTCTATAGTGTAAACCAGTGAGGCACATCTATAAAAACAGGAAAGTGTATTAATTTCACATATAATGTGATCAATACAGTTTTATATCCCCCACCCCAGATCACACTATACCTCTCAACCTCTTAGAGCAAGGAATCTGGACAAAGCCATAAATAAGAGTGGGACAAAGGCCCAAAAATAGGGCCAATTTTTAAATATTGCTCTTACAAACTTAGAAAGTTTATAGAATAACAGGTTTTGCATTTTCTTTTAAGTTTATGAAGGATATGAAGTCTGAAACTCAAATGGCTATTTCCTAACTTCAATCTTTAATAATTCGCCACTAATTTTCCAGAAAGCCACAATTTTATGAAAAACGGGCCAAAAATGTAAGGCAAAAATCTGATCATCTGTGAAAATCTGTACAGTTGAGAGGTATGGATCGCACCTTTGTGTGAGCTTTCTTCTGCCCAGCCATTCATAGCTCGTTACATTGAAACGCCTGGATACCTTTTAAAATAAAAACAAAAAATGCTTTACTTCATTAATTCAGTCGCCTAAATGTTAATGATATAAAGTGGGGTATTTGCTTTACAGCTTAAACCCCAGTTTAACACAGTCGACTAAATTCTGGTCTTTCTCATCTGCTTCTTACAATGCTACATTTTGCATGTCTTTTCCTATATTTACTAGGCTTGATGCATTACAGTCTCCTATTCACTAATTTCATAATGTTACTGGTCTTTCCAAATTGTCTTCATCTCCAAACTCCAGTCTGTGGAAACGTTTCACTGGCATAAGCTTTATTGTTATCAGAAGAGTGCGAAATAGAAGCCCCCTTCTCCTTCCTTGACTTACTCTTTGTTGGATAAATTTTATTACATCCTTAGCCTGTCCTGCATCCAAAAATGGCTTTGATCATCCAGGGAAAAAATTATTCTGAAGAAAAGCTGGATGCAGCAGTTTGAATCTCATACCTGTCTCTTGACATTCCCTAATCACTGTGATAAATTTGCATCTCTTCTGCCTGGTTTACTGTAAGTAATCATTTCCCCAAACACTCTATTCCTCAGTTTTTAATATTTTCCTTTCTGCTTGTATGATTTGCATCTTTTAGTATAGGTCTTGCCTGTCAGATGACCAGATTTGGAGCATGCACACAATTTGTCCTTTCAATTAACAATCCTCCATCCTGCTGTGAAACTGTAGTCCAGTTGCTTGTCTGTACTGTCATAAAATGAATGCAGTCTGGTCCTCTCACTTTCTCTAGTACAGATGAAAATCACAGTTTCTCTCTGCATGCTGTGTCTTGTAACTATTTTTAGAAACAGCTCTTCTTGAGAATCCTTATGCTCTGCCAACCTTTTTTTTCCATTTCAACTTATTTTTTGCCGCTTTTATCAGTTTATCTGAATAGACTAAATTTTCAGCTTTTTGATATTTACCTTTATATATATTATTAATTGTTTCACTTTTAAACACCTCTGAGTACATTTTATTTTAATTGATGTATTTATTTTAGTTATCTGTTGCCTTTTGTTTACCGGGATGGTCCAACTGGGCACTCGGGCCCATTTTCAGTGGAGCCCCTTTAAATTACTGGAGGCCTCTAATCTTGAACTGCTTTTTGCTAAACAGTTGTACGATTCATGATAGGCAGTGTTTTTCTCATTGTACTTTTCTGGTTGATTTTCCATTACTTTCTTCTTTGGTGGCATCCAGGCAGTCTAATTATTGGCCAGTAACAGACTTTGTAGCCATATTGGTAGCTTACTGTTTTTATTTTTTCTTTTATCAGTTTCATCACACTGGGAGAGCTGTTGATCAGTGTGCAATGATTTTGGAATTGAAAGGATGATTGTTGTTATTTGAATCAAATCCTACGGTAAAATGAGAAACATTGTCCATGTCTTACGAGAAAGGGATTTTGGTGCTACCTGATCTTAAGACATATTTTCTAGCTGCACAAATTGTATTAATCTACATAGTACAGTCCTTAAATTATACTTCTCGATGGAAACAAATGACTAGGCAAAGAAAATGGACAGTTTGTGATGAGCAAGGCTTTTTGGCTTCAGGTTATTAAAGAAGTTCAGCAGAAATATTTATTATATTTATTTATTTATTGACTGACATTTGTTAACTGGGTTTGTCCAACTGGGCTTGTGGTCCATTTTTAGTGGAGACCCGAGGAGAAACGCTCCAGTAGTACATTTTAAACAAGTACAATTTTAAACAATATTGATATAATGGCAGTTATAGCAAAACGATTCACACATGTTGGGTTACATGCATAAAGTTAAAGTTGCATTAAGAAGAAGCTAAGTAACAATTTTACATTGATATAGTTCAATAGGTCAACAATAAAAAAATTTTGTTTGTATAAAATTATGCAAATGCATAGTAGACACATTGGAGAGAGAGTTGTAATGAGGTAATAAGTATGGTCCTTTTGAGGGTACATAAAGGGAAGGAAGACTAGGTAGGGTCATGGCAAGGGCAGGTCCTGGAATTGAAAAATAAGCTTTTAGTTCATTTTCAGTGTGTGAGGTGTGGGAGATTGAACGTAAGTCAATGGGAAGTTTGTTCCAAGCATGGGCAAGGGAGTGTTTGTAGAGTAGTTTGCCTATTGACCTTTTTGGGTGGTAGATATCAAGTAATTGTTGGTTAGAAGTACGGAGGATCCAGGATGGGATGTAGATGGAGACTAAGAAAGATAGAGATGGACAGAAGGAGGATTTATAAAGAATAGAGTGTAGCATATGAAATTGACAAGATAGCAGAAATTGGGGAAGTTCAAGCCATTGAAGAGAGTTTAAAGAAATGCAGTGGTGCGAGTTGTATGGGGAGTTCATAATGAATCTGGCTATTTTATGGTAAGTCTGTTGGAGTTTGTTTAGAGTGGAGACCTGGATATTGGTAAGAACTGGGGTGGCGTATAAGAGGGAAGGGAGGAGGAGTGCCTGGCCCAGGGTAAGTCTAGATTCAGGGGTTAGGAAATTTTTGTTCCAATATAGCAGACCTAGTTTCTGGTTTGTTTTTTTTATACATTGGAGTATGTGTAGGTTGATAATGACCCCTAGGAGTTTTGTGTGGGTGTCAGGTTGTATAGTTGTATTGTTAGATGTAATAAAAAAGGAGGTTTTGTGATGAGAAAGAGAACGGGGAAGGAAAAGTAGGAGTTTGGTCTTTTTGGGATTTAGGATCAATAGGTTGTGAGAGCGCCATTGTTCTGTGGATAGTAGGGCCTGTTGGGTCAGGGAGTATAGTTCAGGAATGTTGTTTGAGATGGATATAAGTGTGGAGTCGTCGGCATACTGAATAAGAGAGGATTCTTTGCATGAGGTGTAAAGATCATTGATGAAGATGTTAAACAAAAGGGGTCCCAAGATGGAGCCTTGGGGAACACCAGTGGAGATGAGAAGGAAAGGTGAGGAGGATGAGAGCCATTTGACAGATTGTTCCCTGCTAGATAGGTAATTATTAAACCAGGCAAGTGCAGAGGGAGATAGGTGGAGATTTGCAAGTTTGGATAGTAGTAGAGGATGAGAGACAGTATCGAAGGCTTAGTTTATTGTTGTCTAGGGCCTCTGCAATGATATGAGTGAAGGAGAGGAGGGCAGTGGTGGTGCTGTGGTGTGGATGAAATCCATGTTGGGTAGGGGTAAGTAAGTGGTGTGTGAGGAGGTGATTGAGAAGCTGTGAGTGAATACATTTTTCTAACATCTTGGAGAGCGGGGACAGAATGGTAATGGGTCGGTAGTTTGAGGGGTCAGTGGAGTTTCCACCTTTATGAAGAGGGATAGTGAAGAAAGATTTTCAAAGGGTGGGGACAGTTGATTCTAGAATAGATCGATTAATTAGTATAGATATAGGATAGGCGTTGGAGTCAGCAGCAAGTTTGAGGAATGTAGGAGATAGATTGTCAGTGGAAGGAGATCAAGGCTTTAGCTTGATTAGTAGAGATTTGATGTAAGTAATGGGAACTGGCTAAAAAAAAACAAAGCTTTGTTAGTGGGACTTGGAGGGGTGGGTGTCGAAGTAAAGTTTGGCTTAGAGGTTACCAGATTTTGGATGGAAGAGATAGTGTTTATTCAGGAGGGTAGCTGTTTCCTGAGAGGAAGAGTTAGGGTATGGGGAGGGATTAGAGGGCTTTCCAGGATAGAGGATGTTGTTGAGAGTTGACCAAAATTTTCGAGGATTGGATTTGTTGTTAAGCTGAGCAGAGCTATAGTATAACTTTTTGTCATTAGTTGTATGTTTTTTTGCAAGGTTCCTCAGTTGCCTGTACTTTTGAAGAAAAGGTGGTTTAGTTTTAGTCCAGGTTTTCCAAGCACGATCTCTTTGTTTCATAAGGGACCTAGTCTCTTTGGAGAGCCAGGGAGCATGATTTGATTTTACTCTGATCTTCCTAGAGGGAGCTAAAGAATTTAGAGTATTCATGAAGATGCTATTGAAAGTGCTTACAGCATCATTTAGGGGGAGGTGTTTTAGGATGGACCAATCTATGTTGTGGAGAATGGAGTTAAATTGGGATGAATTGAAAGTCGATAGTTTTTGACAGTCTTTGATAAGGTGAGGTTTAGGAATATCGGAGTAGTGTCTTAAGATGGTGGTAGGGAGATGATCAATGAGGGAGTCAGGTAAGGTGGTGGGATTGTGGTATTGGTGGGGGGAATTGGTAAGGATCCAGTCAATGATGGAGCTGGAAGTGGAATTTTTATGGAAGCGAGTGGGAGATGTTATAAGTTGGTGGAAGCCGTGTAGGTGGATACTGAGTTGGAGGGAGTCAGTTGTCAGTTTAGACCAATCAATGTTGACATCACCAAGGATAAGTGTCTCATATGGTATGTTGTGGGAGAACCAGGATAGGATGCTTTCAAGAATGGGCAGATTGTTACCAGGAGGAAGGAAGGTAGAGGCCATTGCAAGTTTTTTGTGGGGCTTCAGATGGCAGTTAAGGATGATGATTTCAGCTGGGAGGAAGTCAGGAATTGGGGAAGGGTATGGTGAGAGGTTAAGGTTGTTTGAGTAGAGGATGGCCACGCCACCACCTTTTTTTACAGGTGTATCAGATCGGAAGATATTATAACCTGGCGGGAGTATTTCACTATTTGAGATTTGTGGCTTGAGCCAGGTTTCAGATATGGAGAGGATGTGAAGGGTATTGAGAGCTACAACAAGTAAAACAAAAAGAAAAGCCAGCACCAAGGGACTCCATAGTGAAAACATATTTAATCCATCTTCCAAATACACATACACAAACCGGTTTCGGCAAAAAGCCTTCTTCAGTGGTGAATATTCAGTATACAAAACTGCATTATATAGCATCTAAATCACCAATTGTGACATCACTTCCCTAATTTCTTCATTACAGTATTTAAATGCAGAGTCAAACATTATAAGAAGTATATATATTTGTGTATATAACAAATATAGACATATATATATATATATATATATATATATATATATATATATATATATTAAACTGAATGTTATTCTGAATTATTTATAGATAAACTTCTTCATAACTTATCATTGAGCCCTGGATGAAATAAAGCTCCTAATGTGATAATCCATTTCCTTTCCTTACTAGTTAGTATGGAATGCCAACCTTGTTTAGATAGTCTATTGCCCTTGACCCGATCAATAAGCATGAAACTAGCTGTGTTGTGGGATTGGCAATGCCTGTATAGTGCATTAGTTAGCTTATTGTCTTATTTCACCAAGATGTTCGGAAATGCAATATCTCAGCTGTCTCGAAGTTTGCCCCACGTAGAAAGCAGAGCATAGACACATAGCCAAATACACTAACCAGTCAGAACTACAATTGCCAAAAAAAAAGAATATCAAATAATTGACCAGTATTCTTGCTGCTAAAAACTGTGGTTTTGAACATATATCTACAAAAGCTACAATGTCCACAGGGATGGGAACCTACAAGCTTGTCCCCCATAATGGTAAGTTGGAGTCTCTTGGTGCTGGCTTTTCTTTTACTTGTTGAAGTTATGCAGTTGCCTTGCACCAGTCTTACCTGCTAGCTACAATTTGCGGGTATTGAGAGCTGTCCATGAGTGCAGCTGAGTGACTTTATTTGCTAGACTCTGAATATTCAATGAATAAATAGTTAAGTATTTCGATGGAGATGATTGTTGTAACTGAGATTGGTGACTGTTAGAGGAGTAAGATGGGGGCAGTGTAGAGGTAGTTTTGGGGAGAGAAGAGGGGCTAGGGTTGGGATGGATATCTCCAGAACAAAGTAGGTTTTTAGTGAGAAGAGTGTGTAGTAGATGGAATTTGTATAGTTTTGACTTAGCTTTGTGGGAAGGTTTAAAAACCTGTATTATGGATAGTTTATATAGACTAGAGGTAGTAACTAGATTAGGGGTGATAGTAAAAGATGAAGTAGTTGGATATATGTTGTATGAGTGAGAAGTTGGTGAACATAGGAGTGGGTCAGAGAGATTGGCGTGGTAAGAAGTGGAGATAGAGAGAATAAGGCATAGTGTAGATGTTAAAAAATAATACATGTTGGAATAAAATATGGTCAGATAGAGTAGGTAGAGACAGTGATATAGAGGAAGTGGTGTTGACAAGATTGACAGATTAGTAAGGTGGTTGTGGCAATAGGCAGGGAGTAGAATTGTAGTGGCTACTGGGGCAGGAAAGGGGGGGATAGTTAGGTATAAAGTAATTGTAATGGGGTGTGTGGGAATGGGGGTAGGGGAGTGAAGTGAGCCCAAGTGTAGCGGGGATAGCACCCTGGTCAAGATGAAGTCATAGAAACAATCAGAAAAAGATAGTGAAAAACTAGCTTGAGAGACAAGGATATAAAGTTTCTAAAGGTATAGTCACCAGAAAAAAAATAAAAAGAAATAAAATATGAGCAGAAGTAAGCTTACAAAAGGACACTGGCCTCAAGCTACACAAGTAGATTTACTTAAAGCAAACCCAGTGCTCTATGGTTAAAATAAGCTACAATAGAGAGGGGGAGCGAGAGGTATTACTAGCAGCTAAAAGGGCAAAAAAACATTAATATGTAAGAGTCTGAAGACTAAAATAGGTCAGGTGCACTAGGAAAGGCAGTTGAGTGAGGCTAGAAATGAATTCAGGGAAGGGTAAAGTACAGAACAGGAGAATATACACAGAAACAGTATGAGGATAGTGGGTAACCAAAGAGAAAGGATAGGAGCTGCTGGTGTCTGCTTTTCGTGGCGACTAGCAAAAAAAAAAAAACAAAAACAAATTCTTGCTGTGCTTGTAAAGTCTAGCATTAATTAAAATATTAGCTTATGCAGTAGTTATTTTGAAAATAGTAGTTATTTAGAAAATGTATCTCCACAAATTCAGTGTAGAGATGTTTAAGCAGCCATCATTAATTTTATTTGTTTTTATTTATTGCCTTTTGCTAACTGGGAAGATCTGAGCATACAGTCAGAGAGGTCTGGGGGGAAGCTCCATTACATAAAAGTAATTGTATATGGTATAAATGAAAACAATCAAAGAAATAATTATGTAGACATGGATTTGCAAATGAAAGGAAATTGCAGAGAAAATTAATGTAGTACATTATTCACAGTATTTTCAAAGATACAAAAGCGATAGGAATTAGAAGTTCTAAATTAATATTGTATTTTTTTCTAACAGTAGTTGGAAGGAGAGAGGAAAATGGAGTACCACCAGTCAGAGTCAGGTGGCCACTATATTATTGGTTTAGCAGCTAAAAGATGGTGTACACTGGAAATAGTACCAAATATAGGGATAAGATTAAAAAAAAAAAATAATAATGAAAAAGTCATGGATTAGGGTGAAGTCGGGAGGGGGGGGGGTTGGATTAGCAAACTGTGTATTTTTGAAACATAATGGACAAGTGCAGGAAGTAAGTTAATAAATCCAAAGTGCTAGGGCAGGGGAAACAAGGCCACAAATGGTCAGTCTTGAATCTAGATTGGAAACTGCCATTAAAAAGAAAATGCAGGTAGATAGTGACTTGGCCTTTGACCACCATGTTTCTAATGTAGTAAGGAAATCAATCCATGTTGCACAACTTATAAGCAGGAGTATGGTGTTTGGGTCCAAAGATGTCGTTGTTCCATTGTACTCAGCTGTTATTAGACCAATCATTGAGTACAGTGCCTCCTTTGGTATGTTTCTGACCAGGCATATGAAAGAACTGGGATGTCAATAGAGATACCTCACAAAAAGAATACAAGATGTAGTCAGCATGCCCTATGTGGACTGCCTCAAAGCCTTATCCTATCTCCTTCAAGCTGCTAAGAGGTGATCTATGCTTGGCATGCATAGTATCTACTGACTCAGCTTTAATGGACCTATTGCACATTTGCAAAACAAATACTGTTAGAAACGCTCAATCTAAGGGCCTCAACCTTATCTGCAACATACATATGATTGAAAGACAGTAATTTGTCTCAGAGACTCCCCCTTCTCTGAAACAGGCTTCTTGTTCATGTGAAGCAAAGTTATTATGTACACTTATTCAGAAACAGCCTGGATAACTGAATGAGGAATTGTAAATTTACCCCTGTCGTGGTACTTGCATCCCTATTAGAAAGAGGGAGTCTGTAAATGCTGAACTATACACACCCAAGTTTTGTTTGCCCTACACAAAACCTAGAGGATCTAAACCAGTCAATTACATTTGGGTTGCATGGCTAGCCTTAAAAAGGCTCTTTAGAGTCAGCCTAGTAAGAGCTAAGATTCTATGAAAGGAAGTTAAGTAGCATATAGGGCTCTACTAGAAAAAGGTAAAAGCCTAAAAAATGGAATGGGGGATTTACGGATTCACTTGATTTGAGCACAATGGACTCAGTTTTGTTTAGCTCCCAAGTAAGGCACTATGTAGTGATATTTAGGACTTTCAAAGACCCTTCTACACCTCCAGGAGAGCTACATAATATGTTTCCACAGGCTAATGGAAGCTTCTTGGATAGGACAGTTTGGTACACGAGCACAACTTTTGAAATTATTGGAGGCTGTGTCAAAGGAAAAATATACTTTAAAAATTATCAATACACGGTAGGTTCAGGTTAAGGCACATTAATCTTTTAGCAAGGAGACAAAAACGTGCTAATACAGAGTTTGTCTGACTAGAATCAGGAAATGCAAGCATTTTTATACATTTTCTAATAAGACATTGCCTACCAAGCTGATGTAGTAAATCACAAGTTTTAACATCATCATTTCGTAGTGCTTGTTTATATGATTTTCTGCTTGTACTATCAATTTTTGTGAGAAACTTCCTAAGAAAAACAACGTGGCCTTGGCTACCACCGGTTAGATATATGCAATGTTACCATTCAAGGTACTAAGGCTAATTTGAGCACAAAGCAAATATAGATTGCAGTTCATTTCTTCAACAGTCCTTTGTCTATGTTCTCTAACTTCTGCAGCTGTGTGTGTTCTCATACTTCGAACAGAGCTAATTGTTCAAAATCATTACATTATAGAATATGACATCGTTCATTCATTGCTTCCTGACCTAGCAGATAATCACCTGCTTCTCAAGTAATTTCCAAAAGGCATAAACATGAATATTACTGTGCTAGCAATTACTAGGTCAGAGGGCATCTTGCAAGTTTCAGAAAGCACACTGCAGTTTCAAAAGCATCTTTCAGTCTCATATAAAACTAAGCTGTATATAAAATTGTGCATATAAAATAGAATGAAAAACATGTTAACTCATTTAGTTTCTAATTAGCATTAAGCACACACATTAATACATATTTTTCTAACATTTCCCCCTGTTAATACTTTTTAATTCTATTTTCAAAAGAATAAACAGTTTGCTTCTTCTCCTAACCTCTTCCATTCAGGATCTGCAGTTGAGAGTCATTAAGTTTAAACTTATGCAAGTGTTTCCCTTTTCAACAATTCTTCAATTTCAGTACTTTGATACAAAGTCTCAGAAACTGATATATCTATAAATTCTTTGATTAACTTTTTCATGCAGGGAATACCACAACAAATGCATGCTCCTAATAGGAGTAATCCCACACAAATGGCAATCAGGACGTTCATTAGGATGGAACCCCACCCCCCAAACCAATTCTGGAAAATGTCCGTCAGAGGGTTTGGGCCTGGTTTGGCCATGGTCGACACTTGCTGGATCACCTCAAGATGGTGGTTTATTTCATGCTGGTTGTCAGGAATATACGAACAGCATTCTTCTTTGATTAAAGCGCACGTACCACCTCTCACCGCTAGGGTGAAGTCGAGAGCCATGCGGTTCTGAAGCACCACAGTTCTCATAGCATTCAGTTCATCAGTCACTAATTCGAGAGCAGAAAAAGTTGCATTGCTCATAACTTCGAGAAGTTTAGACAGTTTTCTCAGCTCCCAAATCGATTTCACTGCACCATATGCAGGGGCTATGCCTACCCATGATATAATGGTGTCACTCAAGTCCATGTGTGTCAGTTTATCTTTGTTTTTTTACAGAGTTATGGTTTCTCCATCCTGCTTCGATTTGTCCTACTTGATTCTCGGGTCTCTTAATTGGACTTCTAGGTTTACTGCTGACCTCTCTGACGTTTCGAATTTTTCCCTGAGGCAAATCTGCAGTATGTCGTATGGCTGGAACCAAGTAACCCAAAAAACAACTGCCGGATCAATTTTCAGGTAGCCATTTATATGCTTTTTTTCCCACAAACAAAATAACAATTCTCTACTTTAGTATTGATATAAGCTTTCCCTGCATGAAACATTTTCTTATCAATAATAGAAAGCTGCTTTAAAAGAACAGGATTATGTTGTATCTCATCAACATTTCTATGCATTTTAGCAAAATATGCATCATAGTTTATATCACAAATAGTTTTAGTCTTACTGGGTTTAATATAACATTTATAAGAAACAGTCACATTGCAATTGCTCCGACCCACCTGAATAGTGTCATTCTTGTAAAAACATACAATCCCTTTTGGTGTAACAGGTAGGCACAATGCTATTTTGTCTTGTGATTTCACAGGTGAAGTATCAAAAATCAAGTTTTCCCAGGTCTCATTGATCCCTAGGGGGACAGCAGTCATTAATAATCCCCCGTATGCTGTCGGTATAGCTGTGCAAATCCAGCAGTTCGAAACATTAAAAGTCTCAGCATACACATATTTAATTGCTTGGTAAGTGTTAAAGTTTGGATGCCAGTCTATGAGTAATGCATCATGTTTGATCAGTTCAACTCTTGTGGCTGGGAAAAGGAAAGGCCACAGCAAAAAGATCAATGTTATCAGTATAGCTATCAGAATAATCATGCAAATTTTCTGAGGTTGTTCTGCATCTCTGTTTACTCTATACCTGGTCATTTTGTTCTCGTTGTACAACAGTAACAAGGTTTTTGTCCAGTTCAAAGTTCTTAACCAGTTTACAGTGTGTCAGATGGATCCAGGACGCTCGCTCTGCGATCTTGACTGCAGTGGGTGTCAACAGTAGTACCTGGTATGGCCCTTCCCACTTCGGAGAACTCCAGTTCTTTTTCTTCATGACCTTCACCCAGACCCACGTGCCTGGGGCTATTGCTGCCTCCGTTGGTCTGGTTTGTTCTTTATCTGAAACAGAATTTAACTGCAAAAGTTTGTTATTCAAAAATCGCCTCATATACTCTGCAAGTGAACTGTCAGCCTCCTGCTCTGCAGGCATGAGAGGTTTCCAGTGAGGTGTATAATATGCCCTCCCAAACAGAATTTCAAAAGGAGTTAACCCTTTTGCATTTGGAACACTTCTCATGCTCAACAGTGCCAGAGGTAGACAGTGCACCCAGTTCTTGTGTCTCACTAATCAATTTCCTAAGCTTGTTTTTCAAGACCCCATTATGCCTCTCTACTAATCCTGCAGATTGGGGGTGGTATGCGCAATGATTTTTCAGAGAAATACCGAAATAACAGCTGAGTTGTTGTATAGTTTGATTTACAAAGTGTGTGCCATTGTCACTATAAATCTTTTCCGGTATGCCAAATCTAGGAATAATTTCTTTAACAAGAACTTTTGCAACAGTAGCTGCATCTGGATTTTTTGTTGGAAAAGCTTCCACCCATTTGGAAAACATATCTATAATGACAAGGCAGTACTTCTTATTTTCGCATTTGTTCAGCTCTATAAAATCCATACAAATAGTATGGAACGGATATGGTGGTGTAGGGGAAACTCCCTTGCTTAGATTTTAATGCCCCTTGTGCACTGATGCTTGTTACAAACATGGCATGCTGCACAAAAATCTTTTGTGTAGTTTGTAAATCCATGCGTCATAAACACTCGATTCACTAACTGTACCATCCCCCCTGTTGATACATGGCACTGCCCATGGCTCAACAAATCTGCATATCTAAACAAGTTAGATGGCAAGATCGGTTTCTTCTCTTTGGAGATGTACATTCCCTTCTCAAGGATTGCTCCTCGTTTTATCCACTTTTGTTTTTCTACATTTGTAGTAAGTGTCTGCATTGTTTTTAACATTTCTAAGTCTAAAATCTCAGATGGTTGTAATTCCTCACTCAAAAGAAATACTTCTGTAGTTGACGCTGCTTGTTTTGCAGCTGTATCAGCCCTCGCATTACCTTTTGAAATTCTATCCTGTTGCTTGGTATGAGCTATGCATTTGCAATTAGCTACTTTCTGAGGTAACTGAATAGAGTCTAACAAGTCTAAAATAAATTGTGCATGGTTAATTGGTTTACCAGTAGATGTTATCATTCCTCTATTTTTCCACTGCTGCGCAAAAACATGTACAGTAGAAAAAGCATACTGACTGTCAGTAAAAATGTTCACTCTCTTACCTTTTGCCAAGGTACATGCCCTTGTCAAAGCAATCAATTCTGCTGCTTGTGCAGATAAGTTATGCGGTAAAGACTTTGCTTCTAAAATCTCAGTATCAGAAACTACTGCATACCCCACTAGATTCTGTCCTGTAGGACCCCTCCTGCACGAGCCATCCACATAGTATGTCACCTCAGCATCATCCAAGGGAACATCTGTAAGATCTTTTCTAGGTAGTGTCTTTTGCTCAATCTCCTGCAGACAGCAGTGTGGTTTGCCATCTGCAGGGGTTGGGAGCAAGGTTGACTGATTCAAAGTTGTGCATCGTTCAACTGTCATATGAGGTTGGCTCAACAGTATAGTCATACAGGAAAGATGTCTAGCAGGAGAAAGATATGCTACTTTTTCTTGCAGTAAAATAATCGCGACTGCATGAGGCACTCTCAATGTGAGACAGTGGAGCAATACTACTGAGGCTGAAGCCTGCACTGCCATTGCAGCTGCGACTACTGCTTGTACACAGTGGGTCAGGGATCGTGTCACTGGGTCTAGCTGTGATGAATAGTAAGCTATGGGGCATTGTTTGTCCCCATGCTGTTGTGTTAACACTGATGTCATATAACCTTGCTTACAATCTACAGTTTGGAAAAATCGTTTATGATAGTTTGGTAATCCTAAAACTAGTGAAGAAGCTATCAGTTGTTTCAATTTGCAGAAAGCTGATAATTCTTCTGGTGTCCACTGTAATAAATCTTGTGCTGCCATAGGCTTTTTGAATATCAAGTTGGTCAGTGGAGCAGATTCCAAAGCATAGTTTGGAATCCAACTCAGACAAAAGTTACTAGTACCCAGGAAGGACATCATTTCCTTCTTGGTAGTTGGTTTAGGTGCTTGTAATACTGCTGTTTTTCTGTCTTCATCTAATATTCTGCCTTCTTTGGATATTACATATCCCAGGTATTTGACCTGTTTTTTCCAAAGTTGCAATTTGTTTTTGTTTACCTTGTGTCCTTGAGTGGCTATAAATTGTAGTAATGCTGTGGTATCCTCTCTACATTCTTGCTGGGTGGGGGCTGCCAGCAGAATGTCGTCTACATAAAGTAAAATCTGACTGCCTTTCGGTGGGATAAATCCTGCCAGGTTACTTGCCATTTCCTGTGTGAATATTGATGGACTTTCACAATATCCCTATGGTAGTCTCGTATATGTATACAGTTTCCCCTGAAATGTAAATGCAAACCAATGTTGGCTGTCTGGGTGTATCGGTATTGAGAAAAATGCATTGCTAATATCTACCACAGAAAAATACTTTTGCTGAGGTTTCAAATCATTCAATAAAGTGTGTGGATCTGGCACCGTAGGTGCCCTGGGTATAACTGCATCATTTACAGCTTGTAAATCTTGGACCATATGCCATTCTCCATTTGCTTTCCTAACCAGAAATAAGGGTGTATTACATGGTGAATCGGGAGATTCTATCAAGACTCCCTCCTTAAGTAAGGCTGCTATTATAGGTTTGATTCCTATTTCTGCATCCTTTCTCAAGGGATACTGTCTCTTTTGAGGTCTAAATGCTGATTTTGACGTAATAGTAACTGGTCGTGCTGTACGAATAAGTCCTACATCTGATTTCCCTGTTGACCAGAGAGTCTCTGGTATGTCTCGTAAGGCTTTTTCCTCTTCCTCTAGTAAGAGTGCTACTCAGCTGTCCTCACTTGCCTGTGAGTGTACAGCTGGGTGTGTCTGCGTTATCCAATTTAGTTTCTGCTTTTGTACTCCCTGTTCGGAAAGTTCTAACTCTGTCTGCTTTTCCCACCTTGTGACTTTTTCTCCTAGGTCTGCCCACTTCACATTTCTATCTTTAGTTAAACTCACGTGGTAATCGATTAGATTTGTAAAGTGCTAGGAATTCCTGGAGCAATGAACAGCTCACTACACTGTTCCCATCTGTGTCCCAGTACAAATTTCGTAATACTAATCTGTTAGCATGGTTTCTAAACAGTTCTTGCTCATATTCTTTATCAGGTCCTGGTTTGCTACAGTAATATAGAGTGCAATGCAACAAATGATGTTTATCAGGGTCAAGGGAGGGGGATTTACTGATGGCTACGTTCATCAGTTCTTCAGTTACTGCCCCTGGACCAGTCATAACTAAGTCCTGGCTGTACCAATAAAATGTTTCACCCTCCAGTCGCACTACAAAAGTATCCATTTGTCACTGTGCTTCCATACCCTGCATAGTTGGAACTACGGCTATGCCAAATATCTGCATTAGGTCTCTGCCCAAGAGATTCACTGGGCATTTTGGAGAAACAACAATTTTGCTTTTCTGGGTCATCCCTAAACTGGGTCAGTTATTGCTATTTTGTGGGAGAGTGGCTCCCGATACAGCTGTCCATTAGCTGCTTTCACTAATATGTAGTCAAGTGATTCTGAATTTTCTGGTAGTTTGGAAGGATGTGTCAGGGTCCGTGAAGGCCCTGAGTCACACAGGAATTTAACTTCCCTCCCTTCTACCAGAAGTGTAACTTCCAGTTTTGTGTCTGCTAAGTAGAGCTCTAGGCTCAATAATGCTAAGTCCAAAATTTCATTTTCTTCATTATCTGTGATTTCATGCACATCCTCTACCTCTTCTATCACTTCCTCCACCCCTTCTACTACATTTGCACTTGTCTTTTCTTGTTTATTCTTTTCCAGTGATTCTTCAATACCATATAGTCAGTCCTCACCCTCCCTGTCTTCTGTAGTTACCTTTTTATTTTGCCTGCAATCCCTTGCTAAATGTCCCTTTTTCCCACATTTAAAACATTCACCCCTTTTCTTTCTCTCTTCAAAGTCTCGTTTATCAGATTGTTTGTTTCCCTAGGTATTTTTCTTACCCTTCTTCCCAGTTTGTACTACAAAGACTTCTGAACCATCTTCTACTGCAAATACTTGAGTTTTCTTTTTCTTTTTGCTATTAAAATGACTTTTGGCATGTCTTGCATATTCAAGTAATGACTGTAATCTACTTGTACGATGATCTACCATGTACTTTGTAATAAAGCTGCTAATGGGTGCAATACTGCCTTTCAAAAATACATTCATTAGTTGCTGCTCATATGGGGAATCGTGTTTGGTCTACAGGTACCTGCATTCCACAATGGTTATTAAAACATTCTAATAATCTGGCATAATACCTATCAACAGTTTCACCTTCTTGTATGCATTGATTAATGCAAGTCCAGTCAGCCCTAGGCTTCCATTTCTCAGAGATTCGGTCTGTCAGACCTTTCACTCTGTTGTCCAGATCTGCGTTACTATGTGGGAGTGGTCTAAGCTCTGCGTCACGGGGATTCCAGTTGCCACTGATCATGTGCCAATCTGGACCTATGATTTGTCTGACTACTTTCTCTACTTCCTCTCCATTCAAATGGTAACTTAACCTCATGCCCTGTAAGTCTTCTAAGAATTTTCTAAAATTAACTTTTGGATGGGGAATTCCCTCTGTGGTTTTCCGGATGTCTTCCGGTATCTATGGTCTATATACTAGAAGAGTTGGGTCCTGTCCTGCCTGCGGATTTGGCACTTCTATGAGTGGACATATCTCTTCTTCACTCATAGCTTGTAAATTTTTATTTATTTCATACAATTCAATATCCCCTCTTAAGTTGCGTGCTCGAGACCTGGTCTCGATAGGATCTCTGACAAACGGTTTTGGTTTTGGTTTTGCAGGAACAGCTGGGTATAGCGGAGGTGGATCAACTTGTCCACTCGCTTCATATTCTGGTAAGGGAAGCGGAGGGGCTGTTGCTATTACCAAGTTATTGTCTTCTTTATCTAAAAACATTGCTTTTGAATTTTTAATTTTTTGTTCCCTGCGGTTTGCTTCCTCAAGCCACCTGTGTGCCTGAGGGGCTCCTAATTGTCGTTGCTTTTTTAGCTGACCTTTCGCGTCCATTTTAAGTTGTCTAACAAGTTTAATAAGTGAAGGTTTATCTAAATTACCATCAAATTTGTACTTATTAATCCATTTTGTATAATATCTAACATTATCGGCACACTGTAATTCCATATATTTCGCGTCTTCGGTTAAGGGCAGGTTTTGGGAACTTTTTGTGCACTGATTTCCCATGTTGCCTTAGCTAAGTTAGAAATTGTTACGTAACCCTTTTTATCATGTGGTACCATGATTTACACCTTCTCACAGTTTATCTAGAATAACTGCCTACCTATTCTGTTTCCCTTATCTATGACAAGACAGCAATCTTTTTTGTCCCTGATCTGCACATGCAAATCTCCCTGACAAAAACAATAATACTGTAACAAAGTCCCTGATCTAAAACAGAAAAAGGTAAATTCCTCCTTACCTGAGCCTCCGTGTCTTGATCCCACCGGAACGTTGACTCGTCCTCCAATCACAGATCAGAAACAGTGGTTGGCCTCTTTTGAACGACAATTCAGTCGGAGGTCTTTCAAAGCAGAAGAACCGATGTGGCCTCTTCTCCGTACGGGTTCATGCCACCGGGCCCAATTCTGACCTGAGCCAGAGTGAGAGATATGTTTCCGGCTCGAAGGACCAATCTGTCAAACGAAAAATATACTTTAAAAATGATCAATACATGGTAGGTTCAGGTTAAGGCACTTTAATCTTGCAGCAAGGAGACAAAAACGGGCTAATACAGAGTTTGTCTGACTAGAATTAGGAAATGCAAGCATTTTTATACATTTTCTAATAAGACATTGCCTACCAAGCTGACTTAGTAAATCACAAGTTTTAACATCATCAATTCGTACTGCTTGTTATATAATTTCTGCTTGTACTATCAATTTTTGTGAGAAACTTCCTAAGAAAAACAACATGGCCTTGGCTACCACCAGTTAGATATATGCAATGTTACCATTCAATGTACTAAGGCTAATTTGAGCACAAAGCAAGTATAGATTGTAGTTCATTTCACCAACAGTCCTTTGTCTATGTTATCTCTAACTTCTGCAGCTGTGCGTGTTCTCATACTTCGAACAGAGCTAATTGTTCAAAATCATTACATTATAGAATATGACATTGTTCATTCATTGCTTCCTGACCTAGCAGATAATCACCTGCTTCTCAAGTACATTTCCAAAAGGCATAAACATGAATATTGCTGTGCTAGCAATTACTAGGTCAGAGGGCATCTTGCAAGTTTCAGAAAGCACACTGCAGTTTCAAAAGCATCTTTTAGTCTCATATAAAACTAAGCTGTATATAAAATTGTGCATATAAAATAGAATGAAAAATGTGTTAACTCATTTAGTTTCTAATTAGCATTAAGCACACACATTAATACATATTTTTCTGACAGGCTGTAACTGATTGACTCCAATGGAGCTCAGGAAGTTGGCGCACTAACTTCCAATGGGCGGAGCCTAAGCCTTTTGACAGAATCAAATTATGTCCTCATATTTCAAACAAATGTTCATATATGGAACCATAGGGGTTATGAAAGAAGTATAAATGACAAACACTCCAGCACAAACTATTTTTATAGTGATAGTATTCTTTAGGTTCTAGGTCTTGAAATGAAATTTAAAAGTCACAGTAAACTCAGTAACTATTAAATGTGTAATATTTTGTAAACAACTTGCAATATCTCAGCAACCACTCAAGTTACACACATACTGTCAACATCATTTTATTCATCTAGCTGACAGCTTTCATATGAGACAGAGTTCTGTCTGTTTTACTTGGTTGTTGAGACGTTTAGAAAAATGTGAAAATTATATCTATACAAATTGTCATAAAAACAACAATATCTATTTACTTGCACTATGAGCAAACAATATTTGACACCTAGAGGTGTCAGTAGGAGTTAACTGCAGATGCACCTGGAGGTTTCACTCGGATGTAATGAGTTAAGATGAAAATGCAAGATTGTGACAGATTTAGTTGGGCAGGAATTTGGCCCGAGGAAAGTACTGTTGCTTTTAAGATGCGACACATGAAATACAGAACCAGTTCAGGGCTGTATTAACCTTGATCATGCTAGTAGCTCAAAAGTTTACCATAAACTAGAAACCCCAAAAGAAGCATGAAATTCAGTAGGCTTTGATGTTAATGACTGAACTGAGTTTGTTGTTGATAGATGATAACAATGCCTGATAGATGTAAGTGATTACCTATGCAACATCTTGTAAGTTTTCTTGTAATCAATGTAAATATATAGCTAATTCCCAATAGTTACAGGACAGTACGACAGGTGTACATTTTGCGATGTTTATAGTTTTAAACACTATATTTATGCTATATGTATAATGTAATCAAATGTATTTAATTTCAGTAAGATCAACGCAAGGGTGTTTACAAGGAGTTTCGCATAAGAGAACATTTACGCCATTGATAGGAGCAACACAACACATATTCTCTTGGCTAACATGTTATTGTATAACATGGACCATACTTTAGATTCAAGGTTTTGTTTTTGGACATGGTTATGAAACTGGTTAGAAAATTACACATTAGGAAAAACAAAGAAAATTACACAGAAGAAAGGAAGGTGAATAGATATGGGCTGGGCTCCCCAGATGATCTCAAGCTCAATTTTAGCTTTTTTAGCTCCAGACCCATTTTTTTTTTTTTTTTTAGGCATTAGTTTTTCCTTTTTTTAGTTTTTTTAATTTTTATTTTATATTTTTGAATTTGAATGTTTAATCTTCCTAGATGTGGTTTTAGGTTAGTATTATACATGTGCTTTTTCAAAAACTGACGTTTTTATTTTATACTTGTTTTGATTTGCTGCACCTGAATAGGCAGTGATGTCACGTTTTGTATTTAAACACATATGTTTGACTGCTTTTTGATGTCTGAAGAAGCGTTGATTCAAACGTTGATTCTTACCTAGCAGTCTCTTTTCCTTTTCCTTTTTCCCTTTGGTTTTTTTTGTTAATTTTATGGACCTTTTTTTTCGTTTTAATTCAGTGCTAGCAGCTCATGGTGCACTCCTCAGTTATTATTACTTTCATTTGTGCTTCCGTGAACCGAGGGTGCTTAACCTAGCAGGATTTGTTTTTCTTGGATTGTTAATGACTGAACTGACAAAGTGAAGCAATGAAAGATATGAATATTTGGGAAGAGTGCATAGAGACAAGCAGTCATTGTAGATGAAATATGTAGACTCTCATACTGTTAAAATAGATAAACCTGAAGTGCAGAAAAAATTAAATGTGCCATGACCGGGTAAATATAAAACGCATTCAATCAAAACAATGCTACTTGGAAGATTATAATCTTGAACGAGTATCATTCCTGGAAGATTATAATCTTGAAAGAGCATCATTCGTTCAATATTCACAATATCAAATGATAAAAATGTCACATGGATATAACTGGTTACTAAGAAGAGAATTGCTAGATGTACACCACACGTCATTTGTATGGTAACAGTTGAATCCCCATGTTGTCTGGATTTTTCAGTTTTTTTAATCTTGCATTTAATGATCCATTTCTGAATAAAGGTTATTTAAAAACAAATGTTCCTACTACCAAGAAAAGACGGTCATTTAATAAAAAATATTTCATTCCAAAATTAAAATACTTCCTTTAATTTCTCATCAAGCTCTTCTGGGCACACTGGCCTAAAGGACCCTCACCTGAATGTACGCACTGCCAAAGACCACAGAAAGTTATTTGATTTGCAGCATGGGGGAACATTCAGTTCACTGCCTTGTTGTTTGGTTTCTCTACTGCACCCAAGGCCTTTACCAAATGCCTGGCTCTAGTAATAGCCTTTTTCAGGGCACATGACATTTCATATTTACCCATATCTTGATGGGAGTGATTCAGACATGTTCCCTGTAGGCAATTCACAAGGTTTGAATTTTACTACATCTTGCTTTAGAGATCTGGGGTCTAAATCAGTATCAAGCTGTCTAATCTCGCCCCAACAAAAACCCTGCTTTTCTTAGGGCAGTCTTCAATATGGATCTCCATATCGCCTTTTTACCAGAAAACAAGGTAATCTGACCCTATCCCCACTGAGTATCTTGGAAAAGGAGGTAGTACGGGACTTCCTCAGAAAGTTAGGTTTCTTGTCTTTCTGCATCCCACTGCTGCCTGAATTCAGCTTGTGTAAAGATGTTGTAGTAGTACATCAGGAACATATAGTGTCAGCATTCAGTCTCTGGAAACCAAGATTCATCTCCTCCCCTGCATAAGGACAGAAATTTCAATGTGGATAGGCCAGCTCCTGCTTAGCCTAGGAGTGCCCTTCTAAGCACCCTAGCTCATAGTGACCCTAACCACTGAATTCTCCAATCAAGCCTAGGGAGCTTGTGGGACCACTTCACGTTCATTGAAAGAAGTGATGTTGTAATCTTAGCACTGGAACATTGTCAGTTGTGGGAGAAATTGGTCCTCCAGCTCTTTCAGGATATAACCACGCAGAGAGAAACTCGGTTAAGGCATGATGCATTTAACAGCCTACATCCCTTCCCAAGAAAAGGTATTGGCAAACAGACCTGAGCAGATCATAGACAGACTCACACAAATGGTGTTAAACAGAGATGTCATCTTGGGTGTAACCATAAGTATCTTTTTGCCTTATCCTTTCAACAGGTAGTTGAAGTTCTGTTACACAGCAACAACTCCAGGGGCCTGGAAGATAGATGTATTCCCCTTCATATGAATCACTTGTACCATAAGCCTTCGATTAAGCTGTTCTTAAAAGGTGTCTTGCAGGTTAGACCTCCATGAAAGGAAACTGCACCACCATGGGATTTCAACTGTCTCTTAGATCTTAGAGAAACTGTTTTAATACCCTTTGAAGCCATCTGGTTCTGCTAGCCCCACCCATTACTTATCTTGGTAGACTCCATTATTGGTGGCTGTCACTTTTGCTAGGATTTCAGAACTGCAAGCCTTGAATCTTAGTTTTCTATCACAACAGCGTGTCCTTATGCTCAGACTTCTTTCATGCCAAAACTAGCTCTTTGTGTCCCAGGTGAAATGCAGAGAGTAAAAACTAGTCAGACACACTGAAACATCTTTATCAAATTAGCATGTATGACAGGCCATGTTACATTTATATAAATGACAATAAACTATAGCAACACAATTTCAGTTGCAAACATTATACATTCCAAAACATGCGACACAGCTGTAGATGCAAACATTATACATAACTTTTAACATATCCATCATTGTAAGTCAACCATTACATAGTTCATTCAAATCCTGCCTTCTTTTAAATCTTGTTCCTCCTCTGAATGTATAAAACTAGTCAGACACACTTGAAACATTTTGCATCTCTTGTGTCTTCTTGGCAGATTGCAATTCACCCCTTCTCAACTTCCAGTTAAGGAGTGAACTTCCCTGATTGTAGCCCTCCAAGCTACTTCCTTTTGTATGACTCAATTAGTAATCTATGTAAAACTAACTGCTTTGGGAATCTTGCTGCACACTGTACTTCTGGAAGTGTTTTATAGACACATGACTCATTTACTGCAACCTAAGCATAGATTTCACCAATCTCACAAAAGCATCAAATCTCACTCTGAAATGCAAAAGAAAAGTAAATTTGATCGAGGATTCATTCAAACCCTATAGATATTTAATTACTTTTGGATCTGCAGCACAGTGGCGTAAAGCTCTAACTGCTACCCAGATGATCCATGACTAATTAGTGGCACAGGAAGTGGGAAGAGCTGGTGAGGTGGGGACAACATGTACACAGCTTATGTCTGAGTATTCGATTGGGAGGGAAAGCCATGGTGGCTCCTCCCCATAGCAACTTGGCGCTCTAGGGAGTAGTGTAAGCCATTTTCTATATTAAGAGGCTATAGGGAAGAGGGACATGGGTGGGATTTGCCCATACAGGTGAAGAGCTCCCTGGCTGTCGAGGAGCAGACGTGCCTCTTTATTAGGGCATAGGTGGTCTGTTCACAGTAGTGCAGATACCCATGTTATGGCTCAGCAACTGGTTCTCATTTCATAGGTGTTTACTAGGCTAATGACCACAAGGTCCTTTTTAAACCAAGCCATGCATCCCAAATTTCTGACAAGTTCTGTTACCCTTGATAAGTGTAAGCAGGGGCTTGGGAGATTAGCCATTTACAGGTTGCCTGTGTCCATTAGAGACATAGGTGCCAAACCAGGGATGAATTTCCTATTCCCCATCCATTTGTCCAAGTCACACTTCAATTGGGTCAGAAAAGAACTCTGCTTCACATGGATGGGGAGCCTGTTCCAGAGATGGGGTAGTCTCTCCAGCAGGTCCTATTTATATCACAGGCAAGGCTTAAGTCTTTAGAATGGATAATTATCATGCTGCTTGTTTTGTGGATATGCAGGAGGTCCATCAGAGTGGGGTCTGACAATGCCCTGCATGCCAGGCATAAGATCTACCCTCAAAAGCCTACAGGACAGAATACAGGGATAGGGCCTTGAGGCAGTCTGCACAGAACATTTTACTTACACCCTGTATTCTTTTAGTGAATCTCTGTGGGTATTCCAGTTGTTGGATATGCCTGGTTAGGTACATACCAAAGGGGGCATTGTACTCAGTGATAGATCTGATGAATGCAAATATAGTGGAACAATGACTTCCTTGGACCTAGATGCCATACCTTTGTTTATAAGTTGCGCAACATAGAATGATTTCCTCACTACTTTAGACACATGATGGTCAAAGGCTAGATTACTGTCTATATGTGTCCCTAACATTTTGGTCAACTCTAAGCGGTGTGTTGTCAAAATGTCTATGTGGCATATCTCATTACCAAGGGTTTTGCATCCAGGAAGAAAGAGGTCATCATCTCTCTACTCTTCCCTCATTAGGCCAATCATCGAGTATAATGCCCCATTTGGCATGTACCTCACTAGACACATGCAACAGATGGAAAGGCCACAAAAGTACCTCACGAAGAGGATCCTAGGCCTTAAACACATGTCTTACATGGACAGACTCAAAAAAACTCCAGCAATTCTCTGTTATATTGTCTACTAAGAGGCGATCTCTACTTGACTTACAAAGCCATGTCTGACACAGCTCTGTTAGAAATGCTACATCTAAAGAAATCCCAATCCCTCCACACCACATGCTCCAGAGACCTAAGCCTCATTACCACAATCAACAGAACATGCTGGAGGGACATGTTCAAAACCTAGAGACTGCCCATGCTCTGGAATAGACTTCCCATACATGTCAAGCAGAGTACCTCACTGGCCCTCTTCAACAGAAATCTTGATGAGTGGATGGGAAATAGAAAATTCACCAGGGGATCACTCCGGTGGCTCTGCTTGATAGAGGCACTGAGAACTGACATCGGGCGGCACAATGCCAGGGCACTTCTATGGGCTAGGCTTGTAAAGGCTCCAGGTCCATTAGCCTAGTACACACCTATGATAGTTATGAGGGATGGATGATTTCCCAAAGGATACTATTATGCATTTCTTGGCATTTAGTTTTAGTCCATGGCTCTGACACCAGTTGTTTGTCAGTGTCAGCCCTTCCTGGAGGACATTTGTGTCAGTGTGGGATTCAATAACAGCTCCTAATTTACATTCATCGGACAGAGACCATTGACATTGGGCTTGACTTCAGAGAAGTAAATGCCAAAAAGGAGTGGTCCAGGGACAGATCCCTGAGAGACTCCACTTGTGACTGTCCTCTATGTAGAGGTGGATTAATCAGTTCTGACTTCCTGGGTTCTGTCTGTGAGACAGTTGCCTATCCACTGTGTGATGTATGGGTCTCTACCTAACCTCTTGAGTTTGTCAACATTGCCCAAGTGGGGTATGTTGTCAAATGTCATGGCCAGTTCAAGGTAGGCAGTTTGAATATTTTTCCTTCATCCATTGCTTTGGTGACCTTCTCAAAGAAGTCCACCAGGTTGAGCAGGTATGATCTGCCCTTGACAAAACCAAAATGGGTTGATTCCAGTTTCCGGAGGTTTACTGTATCACTGTTGATCATTTCCATGATAATTCATTTGATGGCTTTACATATAAGACTTATGGGTCTATAGATTGCAGGGCCTGTAGATATGGCCCACCTTTGTGCAGAAGGATGACTGTTACTGTTCTTCATTCATGAGCCATGAAGCCTGTTTGGAGTCTACAATTAAATAGCAGTTCCAGACGGCCTGATTATTTATGTTTCATGCTATTTAGAAGGCATCCTAGAATACTGTCTGGGCCCATTGATGCAGTGTTCTTGGGATTAGAGAGAGCATTAAGGACCTGCACACTAGTGACAGCAGGGGAGTTACATTTGATGGTACTTCCTGAGGTAAGGTTGATGCGGAGAGAGGGGTAAAGTTGGAGCTGAATTTATTGGCCAACGCACACAACTGTGTATTGCTTTTGAGGTTGCAGACATAGTGGAAGAATGCTTGTGGTTGTTCTTGGAGGCCAAATTTACCTCACATTTGGCTTTGGTTGCCTTTATTTGTCCTTTGAGTTGTTTGTTTAGTTTGTTGAGAGTGCTTTTATCCTGCTGGGTTTTTGCGCCTCTTAATTTTTGCCATGATTTTCTTCCTTCTGTTATATAGCCTATTAATTTTGTGATTCCACCAAGTGGCTTGTTTTTTAAGTTAGTTCTGTACTTTTTCCTGGTGGGTACAGCTGGCTCTATGCAACTATTAACATACTTGTACAGGGTTTCTGTGAACAGTTCTGCATAGGCAGCAGTATTCTCATGGTTTATGGTGGCTTGAAATTTTGCTAGGTTATCACTTAGTAGTAGGAAGTTCACCTTAGAGTAGTTCCTGAATATTCCAGGTTTAGCTGGGGGTCCAGGTTTTATTTTTACTTCAAAGGAGACCATTTTGTGGTTGACTTACCAGGGAAGACATTACAGCAGGGGGTGTATAGCACACTCCCATATTAGCGAGGACCAGATCCAGTATGGTTGGTGTATTGACAATCAGGTCCAGGGAGTTTGTGTTTACAAAATCCAGGAATCTCTGTACCTATACATTTGGTGTTGTATAGGATTCCCAGTTAATAGTGGGGTAAATAAAGTCATCCATGAATATGGCACTTGGTTGGATGGTGAGTTTTTCCAGTAAGTTTAAATACATGGTATGGGTTTCCTGGGACATAGAGGAAGACCTATATCTTGCAAGGAAGTGGTATTGGATTTTTCCTATGGCGATTTGAACATGGAGCAGCTCAAGTGCATTGCCCTGTTTGACCAACCTTAAGGTGTATTTATTTGTATGTAAATTGAGACAACTCCACCTTTAGCCCCTGTCTATGTAGTAGCTGGTCTAAATATGTGGAAGGCATTATAACCTTACACTGTCGGTGTGCTCTGTGCTGCTTTAAACCATGTCTCAGTGACCGCACAGATGTCAATATTCTCTGGGGTGAACAGACCTTCTAAGGAGTGGAGTTTTTGTTTAGACTCTACCTTTAGATTTTCTTGGTTTTGATTTGCTATGTTGGAAGAGCTTTCAGTTTGGTATTGCCTAAAAAAGGCACTGGGGAAAGACAGTGTATTAACTAATGTTCAAAAGCCTAGAGGGGAGAGGTGCAGACCATCCCTGGCAAAGCAGCATGGTCTGCTGACCATCTCCTTCCATGCTGACAAATATTGTACCCCCTTAGAATGACACCAGAAACTAAGCCAGTTAAAGTAAGTCACCTTTTGTTCATTTTGTAGCATCATCCATGGAGAAGTAAAATGCTCAGTGCTAGGCTCATACCAGCCTGAGACATATTCTGAGAGCTCCATGATATCTCTCTTCATATAGTCTAGGGAGGTACATCTCTGGTCATTTACTCCCACATGGATTATGACTGAGTCATACTGATACATGTGGTCCAATGAATGCGTGCATAATGTGGGTGGATCCTAGCCCCTGATAAGCAACTGACAGTGACTTTCTCCTTACTCAGCCAGGTGACAGGAACATCAGTGTGTCTCACAATAGTGTCTCCGTTGAAAAGAATGTTGGATTGTGTGGTGGCTTGCCTTATGGATTTAGAAGTAGAGAGCTCATGAGATGCGTTGATGTGGTGGTGGTTTTGAAAGAGTGTATATGGGGCTGCTGAGGATATTTGTTATGTGCACTTCATCTATGAGATCTTTGGGTTTTAGAAGGTTACATTTAAGTGCCTCAGCATATGTGGGTCTATGTGTCTGCTTTGAATTGTGTGTGATGGGTGCAGCTTGTGTACTACTGACAGCCTTACTGACATTAGGAGTATTTTTATGTGAGAGCTTTGCCTCCAGTGATGTTCTGTAAATATATGTCTCACATATCATATCAGTTTGTTTGATAATTAACTGGTTGTCAGTAAACACAAGGCAATTTCTACATTGCCTCAGGATACCCATAGCCACCAAGCTAGTAACAGAGGTAGTGGGGAAGTTCATATCCATGGCAATTTTTATTGATTAAACATTTGGAATGAGAATATAAAGTAATGCCAGGAGTATCCAGTTTGCAACTCTGGACACAATTCTTGTCACTGCAAACTAGTTGTCCTGTGTGCAACTAGGTATTGGTGAAATTTCAATTGTGCTTTTACAGGGAAAAATGTCAAGGTGTCTCTGTCTATAAAGGGCACTGCCAAACACTTGAGGGGAAACTAATATGTAAACCCTTAAAATTTAATGATGAAGTATTAGGCAGATGTTCATCGTGTTACCCTGCTGCAGTCATCACACTTGGGTTATCCTGTCGTCAGGCAGTCCTGCAGTCAGCCGGAATTCCAAAGTCTTAGTCCAGCATCGGTTGCTGTCACCTCTTCCCTGACGTCAGTGCACCAGAGGTATATATAATGCAACCAACGCCATTTTCTTCAGTCTTTCTTGCCGCGCGGTGCCCGAAGCAGAAGCAGTTCGCAAGTGCCGGTCGGCCGACTCCTGAGATTTTCGAATTCGAATTTCAGACCAAAGTCTTCTATAAAGCTAAGTACCCCGTTGGGGAAACTTTTCTTGCCTCAGACCAATGTCAGAAAAAGTTAACAATTGTATTTCTTGTGGGAAGCAAATACCTCATAAGGATTTTCATTCTTATTGCATACCTTGCCTAGGCCCAGACCACGACGTCACTACTTGTCGGTTTTGTGCTAGGTTTAATAAGCGTACTATTAAAAGGCGCTTTGATTTTGCACGACACTACTTCGGTAGGAAATTTAACTACACCATGCCGTTGGAGCAACCGACTACCGGCGTGCACAAAAAACGCAGGGATAAGGACAGACAGCCCAGACCTAAGCCAGATTCCGAGGCCTCGGCCGATCCGGTCCTCAGTGAGGCTCCGATGCAGCCCCTGACTACCGCAGATCTGGAACCCAAGACTGCTACGGAAATTTTGATGGAATGTACCAGGCCGACGCAGCCTTTTACTTCAGGCCCTTCCGACAACTTTGCTACAAAAGACGGTGCTACAGAAACGCCATCAGTTTCTGAAGGCATTATCAGACCGACAACACTCACCATTAAAACGTTTTCCAAGTCGAAGACCTCTTCTAAATCTAAAAGGACTGCACTTCAGTCTCCTGCTCAAGGCCCCATGCCTAAGAAACAGATGCTCAAAATGGCTGAAGATTTGATTTCTTTAATCAGGGGTTCCCAGCCCCCTCCAGACAAAAGGCCTAGACAAGAGGAAGATTATGCATCCTCTGAGCAAATGTCCATTTCTTCGGACTCCTCTTAGGACCAAGACTACTCCATCTCTCCTTATGAAGATTCTGATGCTGAGGACTCTATTCCCTCAGCTTCTCCTCCTGAAGACTACTCCTTTGGGGAAACTTTACACACTATGAGGGAACATTTTCACTGGGAAGGTCAGGACTACTCTGACTCAAAGAAAAGGCTCAGAGAATTTCTTTTACTCCCCCAACACAGACCACTTGCCATCCCACCAGTTTTGGACATTGTGGATGATGTCTATTTAGAATCCAGTTTCAACCCAGACTCTCTACCTCCTGCTCCGGCTAAGCCTGACAGATACTATAGAGTGCCTGATTCCCACAAATTTCTTTACAAAAGCCCTGTAGCTGACCCAGAGACTATCTCACAGGGTCCCACGGGGGCTAAGGCTTCTATGGCTAACAACCCAGTATGTTCTGAGAGGGATTCCAGAGCACTAGACAGATGAGGGAAAAAGGTTTACACCTCAGCCACACTAGTTATGAGGGCACTGAATTGTCAATTTCACATGCTTAGGTATCAGCAATTTCTAATCTCTCAGTTAAACCAAAGAATAACCTCTCTCCCTCAACAATCTGAATTGAAAGAAGTACAGGATCTGTTGCATGCCACTGAGCAGGTGGGCAAACATACCTTACAATGTGGGTTTGATTCTTTGGAGGCCTCCTGCAGAGCAGCTGTCACTGGGTCTGTTATACATAGGCATGCTTGGTTGCCTGATCATGTTAAAGCAAAACTACTGGATGCTCCCTTACAGCAGGATGTTCTTTTTGGAGTTAAAGCAGAAGAAGTTTTAAAGAAAATGGAAGATAAGGCAAATCTATGCAGACAGTCAAAGATTTCCTACAAGTACAACCCCCTCGCTTCAGCAGAAACTGGACAAAAAAAATTGGTCCTTTCTAGCCACTGACAGACCACAGAGGGGTAAATACAGATGCCCAAGCGGCAGAGGACAACCACAAGCCCAGTATAAACCTCGCCAATGGGGCTCTACAACACAGAAGGGAGGAGAAGACAGGTCTCAAACCACCAGAAGGCAAACTCAATGACTTGCACCTCATCTAGCCAAGCAATACTCTCTTGGCAGCCCCCTGGGGGGAAAACTCGCACTTTTTGCAGACAACTGGCACATTGTCACAAAGGACAAATGGGTCCTAGACATAATTTTACGAGGATACAGATTCCACTTTCACACCTTGCCAATGAAAAGAGGAATACCAAACCTGCCACAAAATCAATGGGCAGAGGCACAAAAGAAAATTACAGCTCTCATGGACATGAGAGCCATTCAACTGGTACCTACTCGAGAGCAAGGCCAAGGATTTTACTCAAGACTCTTTCTAGTGCCCAGAAAGGACAATGCCTGGAGACCAATTCTGGACCTTTCAATTCTAAACACTTACTTACAAGTACCCAAATTCAAGATGCTAACACTACAGCAGCTACTTCCCATGTTGGGCAAGTAAGCATGGCTTGTAATGTTGGACCTCAAGGAGGCATACCTGCATGTCCCTATCAGACAAAGTTGCAGAAGATACCTCCATTTCATTGCAGGTTCAATCCATTACCAATTCTCTGCACTGCCCTTTGGCTTATCTACTGCACCCATAGTTTTCACAAAATGCCTGGCACCAGTAATTGCATACTGCAGACAAAGAGGAATTCAAATATATCCATACCTGGACGACTGCCTCATCCAAGCAGAAAGCAAAGACATTCTCTTACATCATCTGGCCTTTGTAAAGCATCTACTAAACTGCCTGGGGTACACAGTAAACGAAAAGAAGTCAAAACTAGTACCCTCACAAAAAATGACATTCCTGGGTGCCAGCTTGAATACAACGGCCCAGAAGGCTTATCTTACGCCAGACAAGCAACTACAACTGACTCAATATTCCAAGACAATGGCAACAAAGACCCAGTTAACTGCAAGAAAAATTCTGCAGGCTTTGGGCTTCATGGCATCTTGCATTCTAATAATACCATTTGCAAAGCTGCATATGAAGAAATTACAGTGGTAACTAAAAAGTCTATGGTCTCAACACAGCCACAGCTTGGACACAATGATATCTCTCATTCCCTGCCTACAGCAGGAATTTCTATGGTGGTCACAGGCATGTCACCTCAACAAGGGTCAGCCTTTCACCTTGCCCCCAGCCAGGCAAACTATCACAACAGATGCTTCAGACTATGCCTGGGGGGCACACATGGCAGGACAATGCATTCAAGGCCTATGGACTGCAGATCAAAGAAATCTGCACATAAATCAAAAAGAGATGCTAGCTGTACAGAAAGCTTAAGGATCTATTACATCCAGGTCAACTTCCAATAAAGATGGACAACACCACAGTAATGTGGTACATAAACAAACAAGGGGGTACACATTCTTACCCACTATGCAGGCAAGCAATGACCTTATGGAACACAGCTCTGGCCTACCAAGTCCAGTTACAAGCTCAATTCCTGCCAGGACAGAAGAACACATTGGCAGACGACCTCAGCAGAAACATCAAGGATCCCCACGAGTGGAAACTAGATCCACAAATATTTGCAATGATAACTCAAAAATGGGGCCTTCCAGACATAGACCTGTTTGCCAGTCCTCAAAACTATCAACTGACAAAATTTTGTACAAGGACATTTCACCATCAAGCTTGGAAAGTGGATGCTCTCTCTTTCAGTTGGAAAAACCTGACAGTATAGGCCTTCCCTCCATTGCCTCTCCTCACAAAGGTTCTTTTGAAAGTCAAAAAGGAGAGACCACGACTGATTCTCATAACCCCAGACTGGCCACGCCAGCACTGGTATCTGCTATTGAAAAATATGACTCACAGCCCACCATGGATATTGCCTCAAATCCCCCATTTGCTCACACAACAAAGCAATCAGATTCTTCACAGCCATCTCAAAACTTTAAACCTGGCTGCATGGCAAATCATCTAAACATCCAACCAGCTCCTCTTTCACAAGCAGTTTTGGATGTTATTCTGGAAGCCAGGGAGGCCAAGCACCAGGAAGGCTTATTCGGACAAATGGAAAAGGTTTTGTGCCTGGAACCAAGCTAAAGGCCAGGACACAATTCAGCCTCACATGCCTCACATTCTACAGTATTTAACTGAAATGTTGCACAAAGGACTTTCCTTTTCCTCAATTAAAATCCATGCTTCAGCTATTTCAGCTCACTACAACACAGATCCACCTTTATTTTCACATCCTCTTCTAAGGCAGTTCCTCAGAGGGGCAAAAAATATTAGACCACCCAGGAGAGCTCCTACATCAACATGGGACCTCAATTTTGTTCTGGAAAAACTAACGCTACCTCCCTTTGAACCAGCTTTCTCTGCAGATCTTCAGTTCCTGTCATGGAAGACTGCCCTGCTCCTAGCAATAACTTCAGCTAGAAGAGTCTCAGAGCTACAGGCACTAATGGCAGTGGAACCTTTCCTCATTTTTCATCAAGACAGAGTTTCTCTATGAACTAATCCTTCCTTTATGCCTAAGGTGGTTTCCAGTGTAGCTTTAAATCAAACCATCCACTTACCCACCTTCTTCCCCAATCCACAGAACAAAGGTGAGAGACTCCTGCATTCCTTGGACATTCACAGGCAGCTTCATTACTATTTGGACAAAACTAAGGCTTTCAGAAAATCTGACCAGCTCTTTGTATCCTATGCTACAGCTTCTCAAGGGAAGGCTATATCAAAGCAAACCATTTCTAAATGGATAGGTCATTGCATACATTTCTGCTATACCCATCATGGGAAACCAGTTCCTGCTACCATTAGATCCCATTCTACCAGGGCAACAGCTACCTCTACAGCCTTTCTCAGGGGGGTTCCAACCAAGGAAATTTTAGAAGCTGCAACTTGGAGTTTAGTAAACACCTTTACCAAACACTATCACTTACCTCTTTACTCAAAGCCCAGGGCAGGCTTCGCCACTGCAGTTCTGCAGGGCCTTATAGCATCCACTAACCCTCTATGATACCTCCCCCCCTACCTTAGCTTTGGGATTCAACCCAAGTGTGATGACTGCAGCAGGGTAACACATTGAACATAGTACAGTTTTGTACCTACCATAAATGTAGATGTTTGAGTGTTCACCCTGCTGCATTCCAGGTTACACCCCCCTCCATCCCCTCTGATCTACTGGCTAAATCTCTTCTATGCCTTACTGATGTATTTGCTTATAGCTGAAGGGATTTTGTGTTTGTGCAGTGGTTACTCCTTTTGATACTAATTCCTGACCACCTTTTTGGGGGCACCTGATATCTGGGGCAAGAAAAACTGAAGAAAATGGCGTCGGTTGCATTATATATACCCCTGGTGCACTGACGTCAGGGAAGAGGCGACAGCAACCGACGCCGGACCAAGACTTTGGAATTCCGGCCGACTGCGGGACCGCCTGATGACAGGATAACCCAGGTGTGATGACTGCAGCAGGGTGAACACTCGAACATCTACATTTATGGTAGGTACAAAACTGTACTATATTCTGAAGCTAGAAACAAATCAAACAGTACTTACTGAAAACAAAGAATTAGCTTGTCAAGAATGATGAAAAGAGGAGAGTCATGTGAAGGGTTACTGCCTGGCTATTACTAGTGCTGGTTTCACCACAGCTTCACTCTGCTGGGATACAATGCTCCTTTGCTTCTTCTCTCACCACAAGCAAAGCAAATAACATCAATCTCAAGATGAGAAGCAGGCCACAAACTGTTTGGTGATCCTCGGTCTTATCCCAGATGATGGAGATTCTGTTGGCTTGTTGTAGCCTTTTCCTGGTAGATGCCTTGAAGAGCAACCAGATCAATCATGAATATCAAACACAGACACTCACTGCCCAACCAGAAATAGTCAGGAGTCAATGCATTCTGCTCCTTCTTTCACCAGGAGTAGAATATAAGCACAAATTCCAAGCTGTCACAAGCAGTTATTAAGCTTTGTGGTGATCAGCAGTCTCCAGGAAATAATCTCTGTGCTCCTTCTCTCACCAGGAAAAAACAGAAGTTTTATTTATTTATTTCATTTTGATGAGTGGGGAAGTCCACTGAGCCTAAAAAGAGCCCATTTTCAGTGAAGCCCCAGGGAGAAAAACTCCAGTAAAGATTAGAAACATATTAGTATATACACATACAAAGCAAAAAGTTATACAGCTTTATGTAGCATTTAACAGTAAAAAAAAATCTACATTGTACAATAATAAAATCCAGCAACTGTACAGTCTGAGTCATTAACAATGAATTACAATTGAAATTTTACATTCCACAATAATACTAGTATGAATCTAACAACAGAGCAGTCTCAGGGTCTTTAACAGTGAATTACAATTGAGGGCAAGAAATTGTTGGAAATACGCTATTAAAATTTGGAGGTTAAGGAGGAGTAGGAGGGCAAATGATGCGAGTGCAGAGATGATGCACAGAGTAACCCCAAGATGACTACTGAGAAACAGAATGTGGGCTCTCCAATAACTGGTGGTCTTGCAATAGATGATTTAAATGTAAGCTCAAAAAAAATGGGAAAAAGCTCTGCAGTGTGCACTAAGCAGTTTGATATGAAAAAGAGGATAAGGTAAGCTTTAGTTGTCTAAGAGGAGAACCAATAAATTTAAATAGTTGAAGGGGAGTGATTTCACAAAATGATAAGCCAGTGAAAGGGGAGAGAGAATGAGATATGTAGTCATATTAACATAAGGGGCAGGCAGCTAGAAAGATAGTTGTGTTTAAGAATGCAACAGTAACAGGGTGATAGGGCAGGAAAATATTTCTGTGTGATTCATAATAGACACAGCTGTGGTCTCTTTCCTAGTTCTAATATGCAATTAAAAGAAGAATGCAAGTAAAACACAGTGTAAAGAAAACAAATCACAGTATACAAAATAGAAGAAGGCAATAAAAAATTCAAGAAAGCAAAAGCAAACTAACCTTTCCCTCACAGCAAGTTGTGGCAGAATCTGGATGAGCTTTTCCAGTAAAGCTTTGAAATGTTTTAGTTTACCCCTTGAATAGAAGGTTTAGTTCCTAGCTCCATCCCTCAGTTCATAGATAATTAACCTGTTCTATCTTCTGTGTGACTCCTTAATTAACCTGTTCTAATTTCTGTGCGACTCACAAAAGACAGAACTATGGTCTTTTTCCTAACTTTAATATGCAATTAAAAGCAGAATACAAATAAAACACAATGTAAAGGAAACAAAGCACAATATGCAAAATAGAAGAAGGCCATAAAGTAACAAAACCAGAAAGCAAAAGCAAACAAACCTTTCTAGCACAGCAAGTTGTGGCAGAGTCTGGGTGAGCTTTTCTCACCCAGACTCTGCCACTCACAGAGAATGAATGGGCCATGAACAGCCCTTGCCTGAAAAGGAACAAATAGACTTGTAAAGTGAAGAGTCTGATTACCAGCCTGTAGTGGGACACAAGAAGCTGTAGTAATTGGTTGTTTGGGACCATTTCTAGCTCTTTTGTAGTTCACTGTTTAAAATCCGCCTCTGGGCGTTTTTTTCTGGCTATACTGCTCAGACAAGCTCCACGTGGGTTTACAGAGTGGTCCTAGCAGCAGGGAACACAGAAAAGCGACTACCTTCTGGATTTAAGTATCTTTGCTTTTTTTTCTCTTGAAATAGCTTCTGCAGCTTACCTTGAACTAGCCTGAACTGTTTTTTAACTGATTGCTGCATTATTTTAAAATCTGCACTTAAAGTTACATTTTAGTTGAATTTGATGGAAAGTTTGCTTGTTTGTTTAATTTAACTGTGGAGGCTGCCCACTAACGTGTGCTGGCCTGTGTAACTAATTTATCACTGTTTCTGCATTTTCTGTGTGTTTCTACCAAAAAAACCCCAAAAAACCAAAAAAATAATCCTTGTTTTCCCGCCTTCCTCGACTAGTTTAGACCAGTTTACAGGCATTGCTGTATTCTGGGCTGTGGTGTAGTTCCTGTGTTGTCCATTACCTTACTTGGATAGAAGGAAGTTTCTTTGCTCACCAGTGGGAGTGGGGAGTCTTGAGCAGCCTACCTGTCCTTGGGGGAAGTGACCTCAGCACAAGAAGCTGTAGTAATTGGTTGTTTGGGACCATTTCTAGCTCTTTTGTAGTTCACTGTTTAAAATCCACCTCTGGGTGTTTTTTCTGGCTATACTGCTCAGACAAGCTCCATGTGGGTTTACAGAGTGGTCCTAGCAGCAGGGAACTCAGAAAAGTGACTACCTTCTGGATTTAAGTATCTTTGCTTTTTTCACTTGAAATAGCTTCTGTAGCTTACCTTGAACTAGCCTGAACTGCTTTTAACTGATTGCTGCATTATTTTAAAATCTGCACTTAAAGTTACATTTTAGTCGAATTTGATCGAAAGTTTGCTTGTTTGTTTGTTTAATTTAACTGTGGAGGCTGCCCACTAAAGTGTGCTAGCCTGTGTAACTAATTTATCACTGTTTCTGCATTTTCTGTGTGTTTCTACCAAAAACAAAAAAAAATCCTTATTTCCCGCCTTCCTCGACTAGTTTAGACCAGTTTACAGGCATTGCTGTATTCTGGGCTGTGGTGTAGTTCCTGTGTTGTCCATTAACTTACTTGGATAGAAGGAAGTTTCTTTGCTCACCAGTGGGAGTGGGGAGCCTTGAGCAGCCTACCTGTCCTTGGGGGAAGTGACCTCAGCACAAGAAGCTGTAGTAATTGGTTGTTTGGGACCATTTCTAGCTCTTTTGTAGTTCACTGTTTAAAATCTGGGTTTGCACGGCTTTGCGCCCAGTTAAACAAGGTTAAACTTTTTCTGGCTCTGCCAAGTCTGCTCTTCAAATTTTCCCTTAAGGAAGCTCTACTCTTAGTATAACCAGACTACTCACTGTATTATAAGCCTAGCACTTGTTCTCAATACTTCTCTACTAAGTAAGCACTCTCGTACTAAGTAAAGCACTACATCTACTTACCACCTCTGTGAATATCCACTTCCCTTAAAGGTATACCACTTCCTTATACTGTTCTAGCATGTCGAGTGGTAGATTACTGGTGTCGTCTCCAGTTCAGCTGGTCAATCTGGGTATCTTGAGACAATGCTACATTTGTCTAATGTACACAGACAACCCTCTCCTCCTCCCAACAAACACAAATACATGTGAGAGATGCAACTATATAGCCAAACTGGAGGCTCAACTCTCTCAACTCAGGGCTGGCATGACCAGACAGGAGGAGATGGCAACCACACATACAACAATCCCAGTCCCACATAGACCTACCACAACTGCAAACCAAACACATAAAAACACAAAGACATACTCGGAGGCTCTAATAAAAAACTTACCAAAACAACAGAGGCTCCCAAAGCAGACATCCAAAAATCCACCACCTCAAAACAAAACACATGCAACACATACTTCAATAAATCAGTGTGTCGACCAATCGCAGCCCTTAAGGCCAAACACCTTGCCTGATACACTAGTAATAGGTGACTCCATAGTCAGACACACTGATGTCCCACTGACCAGGCTGAACAAGGAGAAGGTGACTGTGAGCTGTCTATCAGGAGCTAGGATCCGCCACATAACACACGCACTCAGGTCACTCCAAAGCAAGTACAAATATGACTCTGTCATTGTCCATGCTGGTGTGAATGACCTGAGATGTACCTCCCTGGACTACATGAAAAGAGACATAGAGGAGCTCTCCAATTATGTAACCCAGGCTGGTATGACCCTGACCCTGAGCAGCATCTTGCCCTCACCAAGAATGATACCACAATACAAAGACAAGATGATCAGCTTTAACAATTGGCTCAAGTACTGGTGTCATTCTAAGGGGATCCAATGTCTGTCTGCCTGGGATGATATGTTGGACAAGCCACGCTGCTTCGCAAGGGATGGCTTACACCTGTCACCACTGGGCTTCTGGATATTGGCTAAGGCTCTTGCCACCCCCATAGTGCCTTTTTAGGCAAGGCTCAAAAGACAAACCCACCTCCTTAGAAAACAAAAATGGAAAAAACTAAGAGTAATGCTGCTCAACGCCAGAAGTCTAAATCTCAAGATGCAGGCACTTGATGCACTCCTCAGCATGGAGAACATCGACGTCTGTGCAGTAACTGAAACCTGGTTCAAGGCTCCTGTGAGCACCCCAGTGCTACCAGGCTATACCTTGTATCATGCTTTTCGGCCCCAAAACCCGGGCCGAACCACAAAGGGAGAGGGAGTGTCCATATTCATAAAGGACACCCACACCTCCAGGTTAGTAGCAACACATGAAACATCAGAGACCATACAGGTGCAACTAACCATAGGCAAAACAGCTATACAACTGGTAGCATGTTACAGACCACCCTCCCAATCTCAAGAACCCCACTCAGCCTTCCTGAAGACATTGGAGGATATGAATCTATCACAAAATACCATCATATTGGGAGACTTTAACTACCCAAACATAGATTGGGTACATTATTCTAGCCCTAATACCCTAGCCCAAAGGTTCCTGGAATTCATAAATTCAAATGCACTGGAACAACTAGTCACCTCTCCCACTAGGGGAGATAATATACCTGATCATCACAAACATGGGGACAAAATGCTCCACACCAGAAGTATACCCCTCACTAGTGAGATCTGACCACAAACTAATCACCCTGGATATACATATCCCACCTCCACCCACAGCACAAAAGACCACAGTGAAAAACTTCTCAAAAGCAGACTTCACTCTTCTTAAGACTGAGATGGTATCCTTTAAGCCCACTGTGCCAGTGGATACCACATCCCACAATGCCGAATCCTTCACAAATGCTTTCTATGGACATCTCCAAGAATGCATGGATCATGCAATCCCAAACAAATCCAAGTCCCTCTCCACCAAATGTAAGTGTCCTGTCTGGTGGACCTCAGCCATAAACAAATTGTATAACAAAAGAAGGAAGCTACTGCACGTCAGAGCAAAATCCCATGAAGGGAAGACATCTCTGATCAACATTAGCAGAAAATTACGTTCTCTCATAAAAACATCCAAGGCAAACTTTGAGAGAAAAATCGCTAAGGACACTAAAGATAACCACAAAGCCTTCTTCAGCTATGTTAGAAACCTGGGCAGAAACCCTCAGATATGCTCAGAGTTGGTTCACAACAACAAAAAATACACTGAACCCACAGATATTGCTAACATTCTGGCTGACAGGTTCAGTGCAAATTTCTCCCCTCCTTCACCCCCAAAAGAAGAAATACTTATCCCAGCTGAATGTAATCTCCCTGTCATCTCAGATGTCCAAGTGAGAACCGCCCTAAACAAATCAAAAAACACAGCATCAATGGGACATGACGGTATCCCGGGGTGCGTGTTACGTGAACTCCAAGAGGAGCTAAATCCACACATAAAAATGCTATTTAACCTTAGCCTTACTTCGGGATATGTACCTGAACACTGGCGTACAGCAACAGTGGTCCCACTCCACAAGGGGGGTGCCTCTACAGACCCTGGAAACTGCCGCCCCATAAGCTTAACTAGCCTGGTCTGCAAAGCTATGGAAAGAATCATTATGGAACTCATAAACAGAGACATAGAGGACCTATAGACACTTGACCCCACCCAGCTCGGCTTTGTAAAGGGCAGATCCTGCCTTTTAAACCTGGTTGACTTTTTTGAAACAGTCACTAGAGCCATTGATGAGGGCAAAGCAGTCCATACAGCATACCTGGACTTGGCTAAGGCCTTCGACACAATACCCCACTCAGACATCATAGATAAGCTAAACAGCTTAAAAGTAAACCCTTATGTCACTAGATGGGTTGCAAACTGGCTAAAGGACAGAACCCATAAAGTTAAAATTGCTGGAGCAATGTCAGACTCAAAGCCAGTCACAAGTGGTGTCCCACAGGGATCTGTCCTGGGACCCCTCTTGTTCGGCATTTATTTCTCAGATGTTAAAGCAAACATGGGAGGGCTGTGGCTGACAAAGTTTGCAGATGACTGCAAACTAGGCGCCATAGTCGATACACCAGCAGACACACACATCCTACAAAAAGGCCTCACTGAAACGGACAACTGGTGCCGTAGTCACGGCCTTAAACTAAATGCCAAAAATGTATAGTCATCCCTTTTGGAAAAAACAAAGTACCCACAAATTATCACATAGACAGCAACCCACTGAGTACGGAAAAAGTAATCAGAGACCTAGGGACCCAAGTAGACAGCGACCTCTCATTTGACACCCATGTTGCCAAAGTGGTTAGAAAAACATTCTACCTTGCACACCTCATCATGAAGGGATTCACATCCAGATCCAAGGATGTCATTGTACCCCTATATTCCTCCCTCATCAGACCCATGATTGAGTACAATGCCCCATTTAGTATGTATCTCACCCGGCATTTGCAACAGCTGGAGAGACCACAAAAGTACCTCACCAAAAGGATCAAGGGTCTCCAACATGTGTCTTATTCTGCTCAGAGGTGATCTCTGCCTGAAGTACAAGGCCATGTCCAATCAGGATCTGATGGACATGCTCCACCTCAAAAAATCCAAATCCATCAGGACCACGAGAACTAAAGACTTAAACCTCGGCACAAGTATGAATAGGACATGCTGGAGGGATAGACTCTTAACCCAGAGGCTTCCCATGCTTTGGAACAGGATCCCAGTTCGTATTAGGGAGAGCCCCTCACTGACTCTCTTCAAGAGAAATCTTGATGAGTCACATCTGTGTCACTGCTAGACAGGGGCACAGTAAACTAATTCTATTATATAAGGAGACCTTCATTGTGTCACTACTAGACAGAGGCACAGTATTCTAGATTTATTCTGTACATTTTTGTACAATTTCATGGGGTGGCAAAAGCCACATCACTATGGCTGGGCTTACAAATGCCCCAGGGCAGATAGCCTAGTACTATACTATGAAACTATGAAACTTTGGATGGAACATAATCTTATGGTTGTATAAATTTAATAAAAATGCAAACATTGATAAAGTGCATGTAAACTTTTATAAACAATTAGCTTGAAATATGTAATAGTTCTTCTCCATGTTCATTCAATCCTGCCAGTGATGCTTTCTGTAGAAGTTTCTCTCATTGCTTTCCAAAGGAATCCTTAACTGATATTCTTCATGCAAGTTGCATCATTTGAAGCTTCATAGATCTCTGTTGTGGGTGGAGTCCATTGCCTAGTCAGAGTTTGTATACAGCCTATCCCCTCCCCCCGTGCTAACTTACATCTTCCACCCTACAAACATTTGATTAAGTTGGTGGATACATGGGCATGAATCTCATGTCTGTCACTAAGTCTGTCATTCAATCAGGCTAGCCCACAAGTGAATGAACGCCGATAAGGCACCATCTCAGGTAACTGGGAGAGTTATTTATATAGCTTGTTGTAGATATACTGTACATATACATATGTAGTTGCTGCTATTATTTATTTGGATAGTACAAGACTCGAAGCTTATAGAGTCTCTGCTTAAAAATGGCAGGCACCAAAGTGTTTGGAGCAGAGGTTTTTGTATGCTGCTCAAGCAAAGTGTGCTTGTAAAACAGATGAACTACAAATTCAGACATGACAAATATTTTTATTGTTTAAGCCTCAACCATGACCTCTGCACTTGTGACATTTGCAAGAAATTCAGGCCAAAATCTATTAAGGCTAGAAGCAATGCCGTCCTAGCTCATTTAAATAAGAAGAAACCACTAGCGGTGTTAATCATTATGTTCTTTGTGAGCAATCATCCAGAAGTCAGTTTGCTTAAGGAACGGGAAGCTTACCTGTGCTTATCATTGAAAAGTGTGGATCAGAGACAAAGAAGACCCTTCCATGGCAGCCCAAGATATAGATGTCAGGCAAAGAGAGCAGAATACAGGGAGCCCTAAGTAGGCCTTACATCTGTTTCGCCTAACACTTCTCAGGGCTAGTTGAGCTTAGTCTGAGCACAGCAGACCATCCACTTTGAGAGGGCACCCTCCCCAATAAAAGGAGTAGGAACTCTCCTCCCATTTTGAAAATGGATAGATCAGATTTTGCTTTTGCCCAGGAGGATAAGGATGACTTGGACTACACATCACAAATATCCACTCTCTTGTGGTATTAGACAGAAGCTGAAGAAATGTTAACATCAGACTCGCCACCAGATAGCTTAAACTGTGCATATGTTGCTTCAGCCCACCAGTTCTTCCAGATTCCCGAGCCACTAATCAATCCTGGGTCACTCTTTTGGTGATTCTTGGCCCCTAATGGGGAACTATTTCAATTGACAGGTTTCTGATGTACAAAGGACAGGTGTAGATCTATTGGCATGCCCCAATGAAGCCAGTAGAAGTGCTACAAGTGCAAGAAGCATTACTGGATGTTTTTGAGACCAGTTCCCAAAACTGTAAATTAGTCACCTGTCCCTTGAACACTAATTAGATTTGACAAGATAAAAGGGCTTCACACACGTTTTTTCCTATATATATATATATATATATATATATATATATATATATATATATATATAAACCCTGTACCAGATTAAGCACCCTTTCATTGGAGGCTACTAAAGCAGAAACTACCTGGGAGAACTATATCCAAAGACAAATAAAATAGTCTCTTGTATTGGAATGGCAAGGAAGATTTGCACATCATCTGCAATGGCTGCTAGAGCTTTACATCGGAAAGCTCACTTATTGAAATTTTAGGAAAATATTTTAAACATATGTTGGAAGATTATAGTTCAGAAAAGAAGGAACTTGGGGGTCCTTTTGCAGCTCATTTAGACTACCACTCAAATAGGTAAGCAGGGCATTGACTGTACTTAGGAAGTTGCTGATGCAGTGTCTAGAGCATGTGGCACTAGGACTGTGCTGAGAAGACATGCATGGTAATGTACACAACCTGTTTTACACAATAAGGTCAAATGACTAAATGCCCTACTACACACAGAACTTTAATGGGTGTACAGGCCAACAAAGTCTTTAGCAAACCAGAAGCAAAGAGGAAGAAATGGATACAGTAAGGCATATAATCCACCTTTGGTCAAATATATATGAATTTCCCTAACAAGTAAAGACCTTTTTGTAGGAAACAGGAAAAAACTTCAGACTGTGTGCACTGATCAGAAAATGGCAGTAAAAACACCTCTGTAGTCCAACAAGGGTTCTCTTCACAAAATGTATACCAAAGTCCAAAGTATAAAACATTTATTTAATAAAACACACAGAACATGAAGAGGCAGTAAAATTCAGAAAGAAGTTCAAGTACAAATGGTTAAGTGCTTTCATCCTTGAAATTTTTGTGAGACTTCTTCAGAACCATAAAACATTGTAACACTACTAAACTTTAAATATACATACAACCTACAGATGCCATTTTGTAGGAAGCAAGTGAAAGGGTAAACAACCCAGAGAAAAAGGCTCTTCCAAAAGAGAAAATGTCAGGACAATGGCAGGCAAAGTGGCCAACAATGCTTCAGCCACCTCAAAGGCCAGCTATTACTGCCCTAGAAAGTGCTGGTCTTAGCAGCTGTGGGCCCCAATTTGGACCATTGTGATGAAGCACCTCAGCTTCCCACTCCATCCCTCCTTCAACTTGCTAGCTTCCAAGACAAGGCAATTTCAGATTAAGTATCAGAAGTATATGTTATGGCTGTGAATTAAAAACAAAACAAAATGTTAATTGGTTAACTTTTATTTTATAAAAAGACATGCTATAATAGAAATTGTCTACTGAACTCCTGGATTAAGCCCAGGTCCAACATCTCTTGTTGTTTCCCTCTCTGGGTCTGCTTAACTAGCTCAGGCACACTATAAGGTGCCTTTTTCATTGGCCACAGAGTCCCTTTGTCTAAATGTTACTTCATCAAGTGGATGCACCCTGTATTACCAGCAGACATATATCCAAACTCCTGTAGTACTGCTCAGATCTCATGAACCTGGGTAGGAGATGGCTGCACAGTTTCCTCTTGCCTCCCCCCACCACCTCACACACAATTTTTTTCTCGTTTTTATGTCTCCCTTTCTCCCCTACTTATGATTATGTTCGTTTATGTTTAACTTTTCCTTGACATGCCTCTCTGCATGCTTGCTCTTACATTACCACTATTGCAGTGATATTGATTATTTGGTTGCATTTCTGCTGTGCTGAGCCTGAAAATGGTTTAGGAAAATCCTTACTACAACTTTGCTAATCAACAAACAAAAACAAAAATAAAATAAAATACAAATCTTTGTAAGTTAAGTACTCTAAACATTCCAGCATCTTTGGGAGGTACTGCAGACAACAGCAAGCAGTCAGTTCTACTAAGAAGCAGCCTCAGTTTGAAACATGAAACCTGGTAACATTTGTTGGCTCACTGTCAGTGGGTCTTACCCCCCTCCCCATGCCAAGTGTCCTTGGATCCCAGAAAGTACTGGACAAATGAGTCAGTATACTGCGGAAGAGTGAAAGGCCAGAAAGAATAGGAATAATTTTTAAACTCCATTACACACTCATAGGTTCATATGCGTGTACTAGGCTAATGGCCCTGGAGCCTATATAAGCCTAGCCCAAGAAGATTTCCTGGCATCATGCCACCCAAAGTTAGTTCACAGTGCCTCTGTTAAGCAAGACCACTGAAGTGATCCCCAGGATGAACTTCCGATAGCCCACCCACTCGTCAAGATTTCTCTTAAAGAGGACCAGTGAAGTACTCTGCTTGACGTGAATGGGGAAGTTTGTTCCAGAGTATGGGAAGTCTCTGGGTTAGGAACCTGTCCCTCCAGCATGTTCTCTTTATTGTGGTAATGAGGTTAAGGTCCCTGGAGCATGTGGCATGGAGGGATTGGGATTTCTTTAGGTGTAGCATATCTAGCAGCTCAGGGTCAGACATGGCTTTGTAGGTCAAGCAGAGATCGCCTCTAAGTAGGTTATAAGAGACAGAGTATAGTTGTAGTTTTTTGAGTCTGTCCATATAGGGCATGTGTCTAAGGCCTAAGATCCTCTTAGTGAGGTATTTTTGTGGCCTTTTCAGTTGTTATAGGTGTCTAGTGAGGTACATACAAAATGGGGCATTGTATTCTATAATAGGTCTAATGAGGGATGAGTAGAGAGGGATTATGACCTCTTTCTTCCTGGATGAGAAACCTTTTGTAATGAGATGTGCCACATAGAAAGGCTTTCTGACTACAGTGGCAATGTGGTTATCAAAGGAGAGGTTGCTGTCAACCTGTGTCCCCAGGTCTCTTATCACACCTTCGGTGTTTAGTGGGCTACCGCTTATGTGGTAGTTCATGGGCACTGAATTTTTCCCAAAGGGAATGACAATGCACTTTTTGCATTGAGCTTACGGGCATGGTTCAGGCACTAGTCATTGGTGTCAGTGAGGCCTTTTTGTAGAATGTCTACATCAGTTGGAGAATCAATAATGGCCCCCACTTTGCAATCATCTGTGAACTTGGTCAGCCAGAGTCCCTTTGTGTTGGCTTGAACCTCAGAGAAGTAGATGCCAAACAGGAGAGGACCGATCCCTGTGGGACACCACTTGTAACTGGTCGGTAGTCAGATTTGGAGTCTGCTACTTTCACTGTGTGGGTTCTATCAGTGAGCCAGTTGGCAACCCATCTTGTTACATAGGGGTTTATGCCTAGTTTAGTGAGTCTATTTATGATTCCTGAGTGAGGGGATAGTGTCGAAGGCCTTGGCAAGATCTAGGTAGGCTGTGTGAACTACCTTGCCCTCATCCACAGCTCTGGTGACAGACTCAAAGAAGTCTATCAAGTTGAGCAGTCATGATTTACCTTTCACCAACCCAAACTGCGTGGGGTCCAGAGTTTAGAGATTCCCTATGTCCTTATTTATAGGGTCCATGATGATGCACTCCATAGCCTTACATATCAGACTTGTCAGGCTAATAGGGTGGTAGTTCCCAGGGTCTGTAGTCGCTCCCCCTTTGTGGAGTGTGATGACCGTAGCAGTGCGCCATTCGGTAGGAACAAAGTCTGAAATGAGGCTGTGATTAAACAGGGTACTTAGGTGTGGTGCCAGTTCACCAAAGCCAACTTCATGCTACTCAATTCAGAAGTGACAAACTTCACAACACCTATGCAGATGGGAACTGAAAGTTCGACTGCTGAATCCTACAGTAAGGCACTTTACGAGCACATCCACTTGTGCATGAATCGTGTCATCCCCAATAGAACCAAGATGCTCTCCTCCAAAACAAGGAAGCCAATCTGATGGTCCCTTGCCATAAAAAAATTTTACAACAAAAGGAAGAAACTGTTACAGAAAAGAAGAAAATCCCAGGATGCAAAAAACTCCCTTGCCAGCCTCAGTAAGAAGCTGAGATCCCACATAAAATCCTCCAAAGCTAGTTACGAAAATAAAATTGCCAAAGATTCCAAAGACATCCACAAGGCATTCTATAGCTATGTCAAGAATCTAAATGGCAATGCTCAGACCTGCTCTGAGCTACAACAGAATGGCATTAAATATACTGATCCCAAGGATATTGCCAATATCCTGGCAGATCGATTCAGTGCAAACTTCACCCCCCTCTCACCCCCTAAAGGGCCCATCTGAATACCGAAAGATTTCCAAATTTTGGTAATAACGGCCACACAGGTAAAAAATGCACTCTCCAAAGCTAAGAATACAGCATCCATGGGACCAGACAACATCCCGGGATGTGTACTACATGAACTACAAAATTAACTGGCACCTCACCTAAGTGTCATGTTTAATCATAGCTTCACTCAGGCTTCGTGCCCACTGAGTGGCGCACAGCTACAGTTATCCCACTCCACAAGGGGGATCCACCTTGGATCCCAGGAACTACTGCCCCATCAGTCTAAGGAGCCTGATCTGCAAGGCCATGGAATTTATTATCATGGAACTTATAAACAAAGACATTGGCAACCTTCAAACACTGGACCCCATGCAATTTGGGTTCGTGAAGGGCCAATCTTGTCTCCTGAACCTGATTGACTTCTTCAAATCAGTCTCCAGAGCCATGGACAATGGTAAGGTGGTCCAGATAGCCTATCTGGACTTCGTCAAGGCCTTCGACACCATCCCCCACTCTGGAATCATAGATAAACTTACTAAGCTGGGCATTAATCCGTACATCACTCGATGGGTTGCCAACTGGCTTATTGACAGAACCCACACTGTAAAAGTAGCTGACTCCAAATCCAGCTCCAGACAAGTGACAAGTGACAAGTGAAGTACCTCAGGGTTCAGTCCTGGGACCGCTCTTGTTTGGCATCTACTTCTCTGAAGTACAGGCCAACACTAAGGAACTCTGGCTAACAAAGTTCACAGATGACTGCAAACTGGGAGCCATTACTGAATCCCCAAATGATGTGGATATTCTACAAAAGGGCCTTACAGAAACAGATGCTTGGTGCCAGAGGCATGCATTCAAGCTCAATGCTAAGAAATGTATAGTTATTCCCTTTGGGAAAAACATGTACCCGTGAATTACCACATAGGTGGCAGTACACTAAACACCGAAAGTGTGATAAGAGACTTAGGGACACAGGTGGACAGTGATCTCACCTTTGATAACCACATTGCCACAACAGTCAGGAAATCCTTCTATGTGGCACACCTCATCACTAAGGGCTTTTCATCCAGAAAAAAGGAGGTCATTATCCCACTGTACTCATCCCTCATTAGACCCATTATAGAATACAATGCCCCATTTGGTATGTACCTCTCAAGACATCTGCAACAACTGGAAAGGCCGCAGAAATACCTCACTAAAAGAATTACAGGCCTAAAGCAGATGCCCTATGCTGACCATTTAAAAAACTCCACCTATACTCTGTTGCATATCATCTACTCAGAGGCGATATCTGCTTAACATACAAGGCCATGTCAAACCCAGAGCTGTTGGACATGCTACACTTAAAGAAATCCCAATTCCTTAGAGACACACGCTCCAGGGTCTAAATCCTGTCATCACAATGAACAAAACATGCTGGAGGGATATGTTCCTGACCCAGAGACTCCCCAGACTCTGGAATAGACTGCCCATACAGGTCAAGCAGAACGCCTCTTTGGCCCCCTTCAAAAGAAACCTTGATGATTGGATGGGAGATAAGAAATTCACCCCGGGGATCACGTCAGTCACCCTGCTAGACAGGGGTCCAGGGAAGTAAATACTGTGGGAAGAAATATCCAGGGAATTGTTATGGCTAGGCTTGTATAGGCCCTAGGGCCGATAGCCTAGTACCAACCTATGAACCTATGTAGAACATAGCCAGGGATGATATCTGGTCCCATGGAAGCTGTATTCTTTGCTTTGGACAGTGCAGTTTTTACCTGTGTAGATGTGATAATAGGAACTTGGCATTGCTCAGGTATTGTGATAGGCCCTTTAGGGGGAGAAAAGAGAGTAATGTTCCACCAAACCTGTCAGCCAATATGTTGACAATATCAGTTGGTTCTGTATATGTATTGCCATTGTTCTGTAACTCAGACTAGATCTAAGTATTGCCATGTAGATTCTTGACATAACTATAGAATGCCTTGTGGTTGTCTTTAGAATATGCAGCAGTTTTGTTTTCAAAGCTAGCTTTAGAGGATTTGATGATGGATCTCAGTTTTTTGCTGAGGCTAACAAAGGAGTTTTTCCAATCTAGGACTTCACCATTTTCTGCAACAGTTTTTCTCTTCTGTTGTAGAATTTGTTCATGGTAGGGGACCACCAAATTGGTTTCCTTTTTTTGGAGGAGAGCGTATTGGTTCTGTTTGGTATGGCCCGTTCCATGCATTTGTATATGTGCTCATACAGTGCATTGGTGTATAATTCAGCAGTCATGCACCTATTTTCCATTTGCATGGGTGTCGTGAAGTTAGCCACCTCTGTTTTTAGAAGCCCGAAATTGGCTTTGGAAAAGTTGTTTATGGTGGTTTCCTTTAGGGGGGGGGTGAGGGTGGGATGTGGATATCCATGATGATTAGCTTGTGGTCAGATCTGACCAGGGAGGAGTTGATTACTGGTGTAGAGCAACGGTCACCCATGTTAGTAATGTCCAGGTCAAGGATGTTTCTACCCCTAGTAGAGGTAAGAATGAGTTGGTCCAGGGCATTGGAATTAATAAATTCCAGAAAACGTTGAGCAAGTGTGTTGGTACATGAGTAATTTTCCCAGTAAATGGAGGGGTAGTTAAAGTCTCCCAGTATAAGGGTATTGGGTTATACCCTAGTATTTTCCAGTGTGTTTACGAATGTGGAGTGGAAGTCTTGGGACATGGTGGGGGATCTATAGCAGGCTACAACCTGGACTGCAGCTTTACCGAGTGTTAGTTGTACCTTAAGTATCTCTGATGCGTTATGTTGGGCTACTAGTCTGGAGGTGTGCATATCCTTTATGAATATGGAGACACCACCGTCTTTAGTGCTTCGGTCCAGGTTTAGGGGCCGAAAAGTGTGGTATGAATTATAGCCTGGTAGTGCTGGGGTGCTCTCCAGAGCCTTGAACCAGGTCTCGGTCACTGCACAGATGTCGATGTTCTCCATTTTAAGGAATGCTTAGAGCGAGTGCATTTTGAGATTTAAACTTCTAGCATTGAGTAGCATAACCCTCAGATTTAGTTTGCTTGTAGCTGTTATGGTGGTAATTTTGTCTTTAGAACATTGCCTAAAAAAGGTACTATAGGGATGGCAAGAGCCTTGGCCAGTATCCGGAATCCCTGAGGTTACAGGTGCAGGCCATCTCTGGTGAAGCATCGAGGTCTGTCGATCATGTCATCCCAGGCAGACAGATACTGGATCCCCTTAGAATGACACCAGAAACAGCTAATTGTTGAAGTCAGTCATTTTCTTCTTGTACTGTGGTATCATTCTGGGTGAAGGTAAGATGCTACTCAGAGCTAGGGTCATACCTGCCTGAGCTACAAGATCAGAGAGCTCCTCTATGTTTCTTTTCATGTAGTCTAGGGAGGTACGTCTCAGGTCATTCACACCAACATGGACAATGACAGAGTCATATTTGTACCTGTTGTGGAGTGACCTAAGTGCTTGCATTATGTGGCGAATCCTGGCACCCAACAGGCAGCTGACTGTAACTTTCTCCTTATCCAACATAGTGAGTGGGACATCAGTGTGCCTTACTATTGAGTCACCTATGACTAGTGTATTGGGTAAGTTGTTTTGCCTTATGGGCTTTGGTTGAGTGGCACACTGTTTATGTCAGCTGTGTGTCTCATGGTTTGTGCTAGGATGTGGTGGTTGTGTTTCCGCCTCAGAGGTCTCTGTTGTTTGGGCAGATTTTTATTGAAACCCTCAGCGAAAGTAGTTGTGTGTTTTGTGTTACTATGTGAGGGTTGTGGTGGTGTATGTTCTGGAGGACTATGTGTTGAATGTGGTATGGTGCAGGTGTTATCCTTCTCCTCTTGACTGGCTAATCCAGTCTTGGCTGGAGAGTGCTTGGCTTCCAGTTTGGCTATACATGTGCATCTCTCACAAGTCATAGTGTTGGGAGGTAAGAGGAGAGAGTTGTCTGTGTACATGAGGCAGTTGCTACACCACCTCAGGATGCCCAAGTTCACGAGGTTGACAGGAGAAAGCATAGGGAACTGTCCTTTAGACATGCCTGGATATGAGCCCAATATATGAAGTCCTGAAGCCTTTTACAGGAAAAATGTCAAGTCCTATTGCTCCTTTCTTTCTTCATGGGCTTTCAGTCATCTCTTGCACTTGGTATGAATGGCTGGAGTTTCTTACCCAGTTAATTCTTATACCTTGTTACTGACCATGTGCTTCCACAAATCCACATAAAACTGCTGTACTTCCTCGGAATGCTCAGCAAGAATAATAATAATAATATAAACTCAGGCCTCTCCTTAGAAACGACACTGCTCACAAATCAGCCCAGTTACAGCTATTTCTGAAAGGTTTTATTTATTCACTTATTTGATAAATTGGGCAAGTTGAATAATACATGCAGATCTTTTTCAAACACATCCCAGGTCACAAGGTTAACAGTGAGGAATACACGTGAGGATAATTTAGAGCAGTATTTCCGAAATTGTGGTCCAGACGATACATTTTAGGGGTTCCTAAGCTCACCTAGATTACAGGCATTGTCAGTGACCTTGTGGAAAAGAATGAGACTTCCCTGTCTGCAGATGAGCAGCTGTTTGCCCTGAGCTTTTAGAGGAGGAAAGAAGGAACAACTTCCACATTTGTGGCAGATGCTGAGCAGCTGCTCACCTGCCCTGTGCTTTTGGCCTGGCAGTTAGAACTTGGAGGGAAATTTAAACAACTGTTCTGTTCCCTCTAAGTAAGGTCCCGGATTTGTGTTGGTTGCTGCAAATAGAAATTACTGCAGAACTGATCTGGATGATCTTGTTTAAAAGACCCTGGCCTGAAGGTATTCTTTTTTTTTAATCAAGGCTTAAATAAGTAGTGTAGTTGAGAGCATAGCTGTCAACAGTCCAGATTTTGGCAGAATGTCCAGATTTTTGCCTTGTTTAGTTTGTTTCTCATAAAATGGTGTTTTCTAGCAAATCCCTGGTAAATTGTTTCTGAATGAAGTCAGAAAATAATGGTAGACATTTGCACTTTAGACTTCATATCCTTCAGAAAATTTGTACTAATGTAGCACTTATTCTATCAACTTTCTAAGTTTCAAATAGCAATATTTAAAATGTGTCCTTAGTTTTGGCCCTCTGTCGCCCACCCAATTATGACATGTTTTGCCCAGATTTCTTTTGCTGAATAGGTTGAGAGGCATGTTTTGTGTGTGTGAGTGTAAGAGGGAGGGAGGAAGGTAGGTGTGTGTGTAAGTAAAAGGGAGGAAGGCAGGTGGTAGGGGTGTGTGTGTGTGTGTGTGTGTGTGTGTGTGTGTGTGTGTGTGTGTGTGTAAGAGGGAGGAAGGCAGGAGGTAGGTGTGTGTGTGTAAGATGGAAGAAGAAAGGTTGGTGTGTGTGTGTGTGTGTGTGTGTGTGTGTGTGTGTGTGTGTGTGTGTGTGTGTGTGTGTGTGTGAGTGTGTGTGTGTGTGTGTGTGTGTGTGTGTGTGTGTGTGTGTGTGTGTGTGTGTGTGTGTGTAAGTAACAGGGAGGGAGGCAGGTAGTTGTGTGTGTGTGTAAGTAAGAGGGAATGAGGCAGGTAGGTGTGTGTGTAAGAGAGAGGAAGGCAGGTAAGTATGTTTGTGTATGTGTAAGTGAGAGGGAGGAAGGCAGAAGGTAGGTGTGTGTGTGTGTGTGTGTGTGTGTGTAAATAAATAAAAGGGAGGGACACAGATAGGGGTGTGTGTGTGTGTGTGTGTGTGTGTGTATAAGAGAGAGGGGAGGCATATAGGTGCGTGTTTGTGTAGTGTGTGTGTGTGTGTGTGTGTGTGTGTGTGTGTGTAGTAAGAGGGATGGAGAAAGGTTGGTGTGTGTGTGTGGTAAAAGGGAGGGAGGGAGGCAGTTAGGTGTGTGTGTGTGTGTGTGTAACAGGGAGGAAGGTAGGTGTGTGTGTGTGTGTGTGTGTGTGTGTGTGTGTGTGTGTGTGTGTGTGTGTGTGTGTGTGTGTGTGTGTGTGTGTGTGTGTGTAAGTAAATAAAAGGGAGGGACACAGGTAGGGGTGTGTGCATAAAAGAGAGAGGAGGCAGATATGTGCATGTTTATGAAGTGTGTGTGTGTATGTGTAAGAGGGAGGGAGGTAGGTGTGTGTGTGTGTGTGTGTGTGTGTGTGTGTGTGTGTGTGTGTGTGTGTGTGTGTAAGAGGGAGGGAGGCAGGTGTGTGTGTGTGTGTGTGTGTGTGTGTGTGTGTGTGTGTGTGTGTGTGTAAGAGGGAGGGAGGCAGGTGTGTGTGTGTGTGTGTGTGTGTGTGTGTGTGTGTGTGTGTGTAAGAGGGAGGGAGGCAGGTGTGTGTGTGTGTGTAAGAGGGAGGGAGGCAGGTGTGTGTGTGTGTGTGTAAGAGGGAGGGAGGCAGGTGTGTGTGTGTGTGTGTGTGTGTGTGTGTGTGTGTGTGTGTGTGTAAGAGGGAGGGAGGCAGGAGTGTGTGTGTGTGTGTAAGAGGGAGGGAGGCAGGAGTGTGTGTGTGTGTAAGAGGGAGGGAGGCAGGTGTGTGTGTGTAAGAGGGAGGGAGGCAGGTGTGTGTGTGTGTGTGTGTGTGTGTGTAAGAGGGAGGGAGAAAGGTTGGTGTGTGTGGGAAAAGAGGAAGGGAGGCAGGTAGGTGTGTGTGTGTAAGTAAGAGGGAGGGAGGCAGGTGTGTGTGTGTGTGTGTAAACGTAAGAGGAAGGGAGGCAGGTGTGTGTGTGTGCAAGTAAGAGGAAGGGAGGCAGGTAGGTGTGTGTGTGTTTGTTTAAGTGAGAGGGAGGAAGGCAGGAGTAGGTGTGCGTGTGTGTAAATAAATAAAAGGGAGGGACGCAGGTAGGGGTGTGTGTGTGTGTGTGTGTGTGTGTGTGTGTGTGTATAAGAGAGGAGGCAGATAGGTGCATGTTTGTGTAGTGTGTGTGTGTGTAGTAAGAGGGATGGAGAAAGGTTGGTGTGTATGTGGTAAAAGGGAGGGAGGCAGGTAGTGTGTGTGTGTGTAAGTAAGAGGGGGGGAGGCATGTAGGTGTGTTTGTGTAAGTAAGAGGGATGGGGGCAGGTGTGTGTGTGTGTGTGTGTGTGTGTGTGTGTGTGTGTGTGTGTGTGTGTGTGTGTGTGTGCGCAAGTAAGAGTGAGGAAGGCAGGTAGGTGTGTTTGTGTAAGTGAGAAGGAGGAAGGCAGGAGGTAGGTGTGTGTGTGTGTGTCTGTCTAAGGGGGAGGGAGGCAGGTAGGTAGGTGTGTGTGTGTGTGTCTGACTGTCTGTCTGTGCAGTAAAAGGGAGGGAGGCAGCCAGGTGTGTGTGTGTGTGTGTGTGTGTGTGTGTAAGAGGGAGGGAGGCAGGTAGGTAGGTGTTTGTGTGTAGTAAGAAAGAGGGAGAAAGGTAGGTTGTGTGTGTGTGTGTGTGTGTGTGTGTGTGTGTGTGTGTGTGTGTGTGTGTGTGTGTGTGTGTGTGTAAGTAAGAGGGGGAGGCATGTAGGTGTGTTTGTGTAAGTAAGAGTGAGGAAGGCAGGTAGGTGTGTTTGTGTATGTGTAAGTGCCAAGGAGGAAAGCAGGAGGTAGGTGTGTGTGTAAGAGGGGGAGGCAGGTATGTGTGTGTAAGTAAGAGGGAGGGAGGCAGTTAGGTGTTTGTGTGTGTGTGTGTGTGTGTGTGTGTGTGTGTGTGCATGTAAGTAAGAGAAAGGGAGGGAGGCAGGTAGGTGTGTGTGTATGCAAGTGTGTGTGTAGGTAAGAGGGAGGGAGGCAGGTAGGGGTGTGTTTGTAAGTCTGTATAAGAGGGAGGAAGGCAGGTAGGTGTATGTGTAAGTGAAAGGAAGAAAGGCAGGAGGTGTGTGTGTGTAAAAGGGAGGGAGGGAGGGAGATAGGAAGGTGTGTGTGTGTAAGACATAGGTAGCATACCCCTCAACTGTCCAGGTTTTTGCAGAATGGTGATTTTTGCCCGATGTTTGTCTCTTCTGTGCGACTGTTTTGCTTAGCTAGCTAACAAATGATTTCACTGTGGTATAGAATTATCTTAGTCTGTTTAGCTAAAATAATTTTAAGAATTGTATACAGCTTCGTGTTCTTAGTTCATGCATACATAGTATATTAAATTGAACTTTTCCTTTTGTATATTTTAATGTACATGCAGTTTCCCCCTCTGCTTGCTATAAACTTGCAGGAGCTAGGAATTCCCACTAGGTGTCATGAGAGGATTAGTTTGTAGCTTCTACAAAAGATATAGTAAGCCTGGATATCCATGCAGAAGGTTATTAAAATATATAGTTTTATTTTCAAATTTAGAGTTTTTATATTGTATGTATTTGTCATAATGAATCAAGGAAAGCGCTTTTCAATTTTACTTATAATAGCAGTGTCCATCAAATGATAATATTTAATATTATATCTGTTAATGTCAGTTGGTTGAACAACCCATTGAAAAGGAGTAGTGTCTGCAAATATTTAATGCTCCATAAAGCAGATTTTGCATTCATTCAGGAATCCCACTTAAGAACAGAAGATCTAAACAAATTAACCTTCAGGGATTATAAGATTTTGGAAAGTTCAGACTACAACCACAAAAGAAGAGGTATCCTAATTTTACACAGAAAATCAATGAGAATTCCAGAAATTGTTGACTCATACTCAAGCAATCATACTAAAACTAGATAAAAAGATGTACACTTTTGCAAGCACCTATGGAATATCGGGTATCGGGGACTACAACTGTGAAAAAACATTTAGACACCATAACATTAAAGTCTAAATGTGAGTTACTTTTAGCAGGTGATTTTAATTGTATCTTGTCATCTACTGATACCACAAGCTCTAAGCTCTTCAATATGTCCCCCTTTTGCCAAGTACTTGAACAACTACATAAAAGACAGAAACCTAATTGACATTGACGGTTTAAAAATATTATCCTCCCTGAAGTATTCTCACTACTCTTACAGATTTGACATACAGACCAACAGACAAAGTCTTTGTAACCGGTTATTTACTGGCCAAAACTGCTAATGCAATGCTGACATCATGCTCTATGTCTGACCACAGTGCTATCACCTTCAATGTAACACTTAATTCTGACCCCTTAAACTTCTGCCAAAGACTACCTGCTTATCTAGTAATGGTACAAGGATTTAAAGAATGGTTTCTAGATGAAATAAAGCTTTACCTAGATGCCAGTAATAATGGAGGGGTTTCAGATATTATCCTATGGGACACTTTAAATGTAGTCTCACATAGTAAAGTCAAAAGTTGGTATATAAATAAAAGGAAAGAATGGGATAAAAAACTGGTAAACATACAAAATGAAATTGAGGAACTAAAACCAAAAGTTACATCAAATGACAAATCTGCAATAGCTGACAAATGTAAACTGAACAAGGAATATCAGGATATCATGCAGCATAAAATGGAAATAAATCTGGAAAAAAATAGATTACAATCCTACTCAATTAATCCCAAGAGTATGCACAGGATTGCAATTAGATCTAAATATTTAAATGAGAAAAGTTATATAAAAGAAATAATATACACTAGAAATAATCAGACTATCGACATTACAGATCTAAAAAAAAATCTTATGTTTTAAAAACTGTTACAAGAATATTAATAATATTAACTCATCTACAAGTAATAACAAAAGTATAGACAACTTTCTTGCTAATAATATTCAAAAGAAACTATCCAAACACAAAATTAATAACATAGATAAACCCCTTTCCTTTAAAGAATTGAAGGAACAAATACAAAATCTTAAAACAAAAAAGGTGCCAGGGCTGGATGATCTAATTCTGGAATTTTACAAACTTTTACCTGATAACATCTTGAAAATCTTACTCCATGCATTCCAAGAAGTTAAAACTACGGCAAACATCCCTCCCATCTTAAAACCAAATACAGTCCATCCTTTGCACATCATACAGGCCAATCTCTTTGCTTAACATTGACAACAAGATATTCATCTCTATTTTAGCAGACATATTAAATAATATTCTTTCGGTATTAATTCATGAAGACCAAACCGGGTTTATCAAAAACAGAAAGGTACAAGACAATGTAATTAGATTACTGTCCTTAATAGACTTCATAGGTGATAGAGATTGTATAAATTAAAATGCTTTCCCCAAAATTATACTGTGTGTGCAGAAAAAAGAAAATATGGCTTGCTTTGCAAGAACAGTTAAGTGACCTTTTATTAAAAAGATTTCTTGTAGATGTTCAGCTTAGATATTACTGTAAATGGCATCCTGTTATAGAAAAAATGAAGTTGACTTTCTGTGAGCTTTCAGATGCAGAAATAAATGAAATAAAATACAGACACTTCAAGAGACACAAAGATGACGTGGAGAGACTTTTTGTGAAGTCTTCAGATACAGTAAGGAAGTAAATAACCAAAGAAGGACATATTTGTCATTTCAACAGAAACTATCCAGGCTAGAAATAACCATGGACCTTTTCAGAAACCAGAAGAACAAGTCACAAGGACATTAAAACTAACATTGTTTGACATTTAAATGAGTATATAAACTGGACAGTATGTTTCAGTCTTAGTGACGTCTATGACTGAGTGTGCATTAGTCATTATTTGTGCTCTAGCCGTGTTATAATAGAATTGAAATAACTCTGACAGTATTAACTGTTTGGCAAGAATTTGTACTAATACAAATAAATATTAACGGATACAGAAGTACGGTGTCAGCCTAGTTCACTGCTAATAATATTTTACAATGGTGAGCCTAGCCCACTGACCGTAACCTTTTTTTATCCGTTACCAATAGTTAATTTTTCATAAAAGCCTTAAATTTTTGTGAGTTCAACAGATTGACTGTTCCAGTGCATCAGCAGTTCCAGTACTTCGTTGGTGGATACAGAGTGCTGCCGTAGAAACTGTCCTGCAACGTTCCCTCATCAATTCGTCTGTTGAAGGACACCATGTCTTCTAAGTGACTTTAGCCTGATCACCTGTTTGTCATCTAAGCAAAATATGGTAAATTCTTCACAGTTATAACATAGATGCCAGTTAACTTTACAATGCCCACATATTGTAAATGTAAATTTACATGGTTTAAACCTTCTGTGTCAAACATAAAATATAAATTTGAAATATTCAGACATTAGATAACAGTTGTGTTTGTAAATGCATAAATGCCTATAATCCATACATAAAATGTACAACAATTCATAAAGGCTGTTTTTTGTGTGGAAGTAACTTCCCAAACTTATGTCTATCTTGTCACACGAGTCTGGTATGTAAGCCATACCATAAGGTATATCCTATTCTGATAAACAATCTGTTTAATTCTAGCGTTGCTAGTTCTTCACATATACAACAGTTAAATGTACCTTCTGCAGTCACCTAAAATCTCATACAGTATAAGTATATGCAATTATTGTCAGTAATGTACTAGACTACATAAAAATGTTATAGTAAATATTGCAAATACACAAAAAGAACAAAGTTCTAACATAGTAGATTGTGCTATTAATATTAACTTCTAAACAAAAGGTTTTCACAGCTTATCAAAATTTCCCCTAGAGATAGTAGTAATGGACAATAATGCCATTTAGAGGAACAGACTCAGCATAGCATTCAGACTTAACATAATGACATTTCTGGTTTAACATAACAATCAGATAGAGCCCAACATTTACTAAGGGCACAAACTGCAGAGGTTAATCAAACAAGACAGAAAAAGCCCAGCAAGATGTACAAGGAGTACAAAATACACCAACTGACATTGGGCAGGGTTCAGCAGAAATGACAATTATTTCTCCTGCTGATATATATCAATACTTTTATTTATTGCAAACTCTGCCTCAGTGGCAAGACAAAAAAGAATTTTGTTTCAAATATGTTGGAATTTAAACAATGGTTGACATACACTGTGTGATCTTATTGAAATTATGCTTTATTTAACTGTTTGTTTTTTTTTTTTTTTTTGCATTTACACATACCAGTTTGGGTCAGAAGGGGATTCGTCGACAGTGTTGGCAAACCCCTAAAACATGCTCCAGTACTACAGGCGTTATTGGCATTGATTCCCAAAATGATTTACAGGGAAAGTTTAGTATTGTTAAAATCAAAGCACATAAAAAAATGTAATACAGAAGAGGCTACAGTAAATGCTTTGGCAGATGTCAAAGCAAAGCAAGCAGCTGAAACTGGTGAGTGTCTAGACTCACATAACTGTTTTAAACACACAGACAAGGTAATGCCAGTTTCCACCATTTAAAAAAATTAAACTATCTGAAAATAATCAGATAGACAGTCTAAATAGCATGACAGAAACAAACAAAATAATGTTTTGGTCAGGCAAGATGGTATGTTGAAGCAATTCCGTCAGACAGTTAATGACATTCTGCAAAATGCAGATGCAGCTTTAAAATCAGTTTCTGCCAGACAGATACAGACTCAAAAATTACACATCTCAAACTCCTTCACAAAGCCAGAGTGCTAGACAGTTTAAAAGAAGTATGCAGCATTGCAGATGCACATAGGAAAATGCATAAAAACAGCTTGTAGATTACGTGGGGAAAGAAAGGGGATGCAATACATGGTCTGATAAAAAAACAAACAAACACGGAGAACATGAGCAGCTTCTGCTCTGCCAAGGTTACAGACAGATACACAAAGAAGTTCAGAAAAACAGGTCATATGTTTTACTTGTAAGAAAATAGGCCACATTAAACAGGATTATCCATATTACAAAAGATGAAAGAAAAGTCAAATACAAAAGGGTATCTATGCAGATAATAGTGCTTCTTCAAAACCCAAAAATAAAAGAAATCAAGATGAAGAAAATACATTAAGGGAGAATCAGTCACAGGAACAAACACAGAGGGATACAGAAAAAATAAAGTATACCCTATGGAATACACAGAAAATCCACCATATAATTTCACTCGGTGCAAGTCAGAAATTAAAACGTGAACTTGAAAGTACAAAGTACACATTAGACAGGGAAGACACTAACAGTCAACAGAACATGCAGTCTGTGTAATCAGAGACATACCCAGGAAAACAGATCCGAATGAATATGATTCTGATTAGGGGTGTACCCCTCCCCACCCAAGTAACCTTTCTCACAAATTTTAAACGTGGAAAGGACAGATGCCTGTTAGTGGATGTATGGATGGAGGGGACACTATGAAAAGATGTCCTACTTGATACAGGGGGCAGCAGTCTCAGTCACTAACAGTTACCTGTTCAGTTAAAAAAATCTTACATTCAAGGCTTTGATGGCAGAACTTGTATGGACATAAGGAGTAAGCCAGTGAAAATGTTTCACAGAAAATGGATCTTCAATACAGGGTACATTTCTTAAGAATTCCAGTTGCGGAACAACAATCCTTGGGGTTGATATTCTCAGCAAACTGAAAATAGTAATTGATTTCAATAACAAGGTTTTATGGTCAGCCACAACGGAAGACAGTTGAGAATACAGCTCAGCAATTTCCTTGCTTTGTAATTGATGTAAGTAACTATAAAAAAGACATTACCAAGAGACATTCACAACTGCAGGATAAACGGGAGCAAATCAAATCACAATTTCAGCCCTTATGGGCTACATCAAAGACAGACTGTGGTAAATTAGCAGTACCAGTGAGTGTAGGTAATCCTTTGGATTACATTCCTCCTTTTCAGAAACAATATCCAATCCCCAAAGAGGTGGGAGAGGATATAAAGAGGTGTATAAAACAATGGGAACAGGTAAATCATAAATGGAAAAGAGCATATATGCAAATAACCTGCAAACATCAGGATACACAGAAAAAGGAGGTAAGCAATAAACAGAAGGAAAGACAAAGCCCTTGCCTTACTGAAAAGGGTAATTACAAACACTAACAGTATAATAAAAATGGTAAATTATGACCAGTAGAATATGGGGATAATCCTCCCTATAACCCAGATCATGGCAGGCAATAGGCATTAAAGCAATAAATTAACGGAACATGTAAATTAATTAAACAAAGGAGACAGGAAAAGACAGAAAAATAAACACAGAAATAACCTACAGCCATACAGATACAGTGTAAAGTTAAAGTTAATACAGATACAGTAAATACATTTACAGTAATGCAAATGGCATATGCAAAACTAAACAATGCAATTAAATGTTGGTTATGTAAGTCCACATCTACATCTGAAAATAGAGTAACATTTAAGGCAGTACCTATGACAAATCCTAAATGACAAAAGGTTCTGTGGTAACAAGAGGGTCAACCCCCCCCACACACACACATTAAAAGTACAGTATGTCTCCAAAAGCAGCTTATGCAGACAGCAAACATGATCAATATTGGAAAAAAACAGTGACTGTAATGTCATATTTTCAAAAGAATATCTTAGATAAAATATAACAGCAAACAGTCTTATAAACAAACTAGTACAGCAAGAACATCATTAGTCAGACTGGTGTAGCTGCCATCCTGGGAATAATACACAGAAATACATACAGTTAGTAAAGTACAGACTCATTAAAAAACTTAATAAAAACTTAGGCAAATAGCATTTTTCAGCTAATAAAAATCCAAGCAAAAGCAGCACACCATGTTGGTTCATAAAAATCAGTGCAAGTTAATAATCAAACAGTATTAGTACAGTAACAGTCTGTTAACAGTCTTAAGAAAGTTTAAATTTGTTTCTATAATAGTGTTCTATGGACAGGACAAGGCAATAAAAAATGTACATATAAAAGCAAATGCAACTAAAACAATTGTAAAAAAAAATTGGGGAGAGATACTCAGATATAATAAATCATGAGAACAGGGATATCATGATCGAATACCTGATTTCAATATATTTTTGGACATGCAAAATTTGTTTGCAAAGGCACGTAACAAGTCAAATTGTTGGGTTTTTAGACACATTCCTTACATGCAGTCCCTGTAGAGGTTGCATATACAGGTTTTATGTTTAAAGAATCTTATAAAAATAGAGTGTGAAACAGTCAGCCATATAAAAACATTTACAGTTGATGAAAATAGAAAAAGGGATACTCTGTTTTCATAAAATAAAAACAGCATGGGAGTTAACACATAATACTTCTTTTAAGGAAAAGATGAAAGAGGAGAAATTCTGTTACATAGGATATGCAGTTCCAATAATGAAAATTACTCACACATTACCAGAGGACATAGTAAAAAATGACCAGAAAAAGAGGGAGGTTCATGATAAAAAAAATAGAAAAAGATTTTAAAACAGCTGGACATAGGAAATGGTGTTATTTCAGGAGCTGAAAATTTTCACTGGTATGGTGCCACTAAGGCAATATGGAAAGTTACAAAGTTGATAAATGTTTTAGCAAATGCAACTTATGGAGCTATCTCAGATATAACAGAGGAGATGTGTTACAATAAAAAAAGGCTATTAAGTACAAAAAAATCACATTTTCCTATATGCTTGTTTCTAATACAAGGTTTTGCCTTGTAAAGCAAGGGTTAACTTAACAAGATTTTGAAATAAATGTTTCTGTGTAACTGCAAGGCTGACAACTTGCTTAAGCAGGCATGAAAGCAGTAAGAATAGATAAGTAATAACAGCTATGTGTCTGACACCTGCAAAAATAAAACATGTTTAGTTTAACTACTGGCTAAGTGGATTGTTTTCAGGATGGTGGGGTACTATAATTTCTGCATTAATTGCTCTTATTGTCATTATCTGCTTAATTACAGCAGTTTGTATGTGTGTTAAGATTTGTGTTAATAAAAGTATTAATCAAGTAACAGCCATTGGTAATGTAACACTCTTTGAAGAGATAGCCTTAAATGCAAGGGATTTGTATGTTGCAACAGAACAAGGAATTAAAAGTACTAAAGATCGTATTGTGTTGTAAATTGTCTTATAATTTTCTTGGTTTTAATTAAAAAGGGGGAATTGACAGAGATTGTATAAATTAAAATGCTTTCACCAAAATTATACTATGTGTGCAGAAAAAGAAAATATGGCTTGCTTTGCAAGAACAGTTAAGTGACCTTTTATTAAAAGATTTCTTGTAGATGTTCAACTTAGATATTAATAACATATAGGTGTGGGCTTACTGTAAATGGCATCCTGTTATAGAAAAAAGGAAGTTGACTTTCTGTGAGCTTTCAGATGCAGAAATAAAATACAGACACTTCGAGATGCAAAGATGACGTGGAGAGATTTTTTGTGAAGTCTTCAGATACAGTAAGGAAGAAAATAACCAAAGAAGGACATATTTGTCATTTCAACAGAAACTGTCCAGGCTAGAAATAACAATGGACTTTTTCATGACTCAAACAGAAACCAGAGGAACAAGTCACAAGGACATTAAAAATAACATTGTTTGACATTTAAAAGAGTATATAAACTGGACAGTATGTTTCACTCTTTAGTGACATCTATGACTGAGTGTGCATTAATCATTATTTGTACTCTAGCCATGTTATAATAGAATTGAAATAACTCTGACAGTATTAACTGTTTGGCAAGAATTTGTACTAATACAAATAAATATTAATGGATACGTAGTACGGTGTCAGCCTAGCTCTCTTCTAATAATATTTTACAGTAGGTTCATAGGTAGGTAGTAGGCTATTGGCCCTAGGTCCTATGGAAGCCTATCCAAAAAGGTACCCTGGCTTTTGCCACCCAAGAAAATTATTTTCCTGTGCCCCTATCCAGCAGAGTCACAGAAGTGATCCCCAGGGTAAATTTCCTGTCTCCCATCCAATCATCAAGATTTTTCTTGAAGAGTGCTAATGAGGAGCTTTGTTTGATATAGATAGGTAGTTTGTTCCAGAGTATAGGAAGTCTCTGGGACAGGAATCTATCCCTCCAGCATGTTCTGTTTATTGTGGTGCCAAGGTTTAGGTCCCTAGAGCGTGTAGCTCAGAGGGATTGGGATTTCTTTAAGTGGAGCATGTCCAACAGCTCTGGGTTTGACATAGCTTTGTATGTTAGGCAGAGATCACCTCTGAGTAGGCAATATGCGACAGAGTAAAGCTGGAGTTTTTTGAGAAGGTCTGGGTAGGGCATCTGTTTGAGGCCAGTAATCCTCTTTGTGAGGTATTTCTGCGGCCTTTCCAGTTGTTGTAGATGTCTTGTGAGGTACATACCCAAAGGGGCGCTGTATTTTATAATGGGTCTAATAAGTGATGAGTAGAGGGTAACAGTGACCTCTTTTTTCCTGGATGAGAAACCTTTTGTGATGAGGTGTGCCATGTAGAAGGATTTGCTGACTACTGTGCAATGTGATTATCAAAGAAGAGACTACTGTCCACCTGTGTCCCAAGGTCTCTCATCACACTTTCAGTGTTAAGTAGACTACTGCCTATGTGGTAGTTCATGGGTACAGAGTTTTTACCAAAAGGGATGACAATGCACTTTTTGGCATTGAGCTTGAGGCCATGGCTTTGAAACCAGGCATCTGTCTCAGTGAGGCCCTTTTGCAGGATGTCCACATTGTTAAGAGTTTCGATTATGGCTCCTAGTTTGCAGTCATCTGCGAACTTCATTTGCCAAAGACCTTCTGTGTTAGCCTGTACTTCAGAGAAGTACTTACCTAACAGGAGAGGACCCAGGACTGAACCCTGTGGTACTCCATTTGTCACTGGTCTGAAGTCAATTTTGGAGTCTGCTATTTTCGCAGTGTGGGTTCTGTCAATGAGTCAGTTGGTTGTGACATAGGGATTTATACCTAGTTTAGTGAGTTAATCTATAATTCCAGAGTGGGGGATGGTGTCGAAAGCTTTGGCGAGATCTAGGTAGGCTGCGTGAAACACCTTACCCTCATCTATGGCTTTGGTGACTGCTTCAAAGTAGTCTATCAGGTTTAGGAGACATGATCTGCCTTTTACAAACCCGAACTTGGTGAGGTCCAGAGTTTGGAGATTACCAGTGTCATTGTTTATAAGTTCCATGATGATACATTCCATAGCCTTGCAGACCAAGCTTGTCAGGCTAATGGGGTGGTAGTTCCTGGGGTCCGTGGTGACTCCCCCTTTATGGAGTGGGATAACCATTACTGTGCACCATTCAGTGGGCACAAAGCCTGAGGTGAGGCTATGATTGAACATGGTACTTAGGTGGGGTGCCAGTTCATTATGTAGTTCATTAGAATGCAACCTGGGATGTTGTCAGGTCCCATGGATGCTGTGTTCTTGGCTTTGGAGAGTGTGTTTTTTACCTGTGCAGCTGTGATTACAGGAACTTTGCATTCTTCCGGTATTGAGATGGGCCCTTTAGGGGGTGAGAGGGGGGTAAAGTTAGCACTGAACCTATCTGTCAGGATGTTGGCAATATCAGTTGGTTCTGTATATTTAGTGCCATTGTGCTGTAACTCAGAGCAGATCTGAGTGTTGCCATTGAGAATCTTGACATAGCTATAGAATGTTTTGTGGTTGTCTTTAGAATCAGTGGCAATTTTGTTTTCATAACTAGCTTTGGAGGATTTTATGAGGGATCTCAGCTTCTTACTGAGGCTGACCAGGGAGTTCCTCCAATCATGGGATTTTACTCTTTTTGCGACAGTTTCTTTCTTCTATTGTAGAGTTTGTTTATGGAAGGGGACCACCAAACTGACTTCCTTTTTTTGGAGGATAGCATCTTGGTTCTGTTAGGGATTACATGATCCATGCACTCGTGTAAGTGCTTATAAAGTGCATTTGTGTAGGATTTAGCAGTTGTACCTCTATTGTCCGTCTGCCTGGGTGTTGTGAAGTTTTCCACTTCTGTCTTAAGAAGCTTGAAGTTGGCCTTGGAGAATATTTTTATGGTGGTTTCCCTAATGGGGGTTGGGGGCGGGATGTGGATGTCTAGGGTGATTAGCTTGTGGTAGGATCTGACCAATGAGGAATTGACCTCTGGTGTGGTTGGTAATGACCAGGTCTAGGATATTGCTGCCCCTGGTGGGGGTGTGGATAAGTTGATCCAAGGTGTTGGAATTTATGAATTCCAGAAAACGTTGAGCAAAAGAGTTGGTACATGAGTAGTTTTCCCAGTTAATGGTGGGGTAGTTGAAATCACCCATTATTAGGGTGTTATGTTGTACCAGAATATTTTTCAGTGTATCAAGAAATGAGGAGTGGGAATCCTGGGGCATGGTGGGGGATCTGTAGCAAGCTACAATTTGGATTGCGGTCTTGCCCAGAGTTAGTTGCACTTGTATAATCTCTGATGCATTATGCTGAGCAACTAGCTGGAGGTGTGGATATCCTTAATGAATGTGGACATACCTCTGCCTTTAGTGTTTCGGTCCAGGTTAGGTGGCCAAAAGGTGTGGTATGATTTATAGCCTGGTAATGAAGGGGTGCTCTCTGGAGCTTTGAACCAGGTCTCTGTCACTGCGCAGATGTTGATGTTCTCCATTTTAAGGAGTGCCTCGAGTGAGTGCATTTTGAGGTTTAGACTTATAGCACTGAGTAGCATTACCCTCAGATTTTGCTTGCTTGTACCTGTGAATTTGGTAATGACTAGGTCTAGGATATTGCTGCCCCTGGTGGGGGTGAATTTGTCATTTGAACCTTGCCTAAAAGAGGCACTTTAGGAGTGGCAAGAGCCTTAGCCCGTAACTGGAATCCCAAGGGTGACAGGTGCAGGCCATCTCTGACAAAGCATCGTGGTCTGTCGATCATGTCATCCCAAGCACACAGATACTGGATCCCCTTAGAATGACACCAGAAGCTTAGCCAATTGTGAAGTCAATCATTTTGTCCTTGTACTGTGATTTCATTCTGGGTGATAGCAGGATGCTACTCAGGGCTAGGGTCATACCTGTCTGGGCTACAAGATTGGACAGCTCCTCCATGTCTCTTTTCATGTAGTCCAGGGAGGTACATCTCAGGTCTTTCACACCAACATGGACAATGACAGTGTCATAGTTGTACTTGTGGAGTGACCTGAGTGCGTGCATTATGTGTCAGATCCTGGCATCAGATAGGCAGCTGACAGTAACTTTCTCCTTGTTTAGCCTGGTGAGTGGAACATCACTGTGCCTGACTATAGAGTCACCTATGACTAGAGTGTTGGGTATGTTGTTATGCCTTATGGGTTGTGGTTGAGTGGCACACTGAGTTTGTGGGTTTTGTGCCATTTGGGTTGTGTTGGGGGTGGAGGTTGCTTGCGTTTCTGCTTTGGAGGTTGTTTGGGAAGATTTTCATTGAGAGCCTCCGTGAGTGTACATGTGAGTTTTGTGTTTCTATATGTGTGTTTTGGTGGTGTAGGTTTTGAGGGACTATGTGATGAGTGTGGTGTGGTACAAGTGTTTACCTTCTCCTCTTGACTGTCTAGTACAGTCTTGGGTGAAGAGAGCTTTGTTTCCAGTTTGGCTATATAAGTGCATCATTCACAGGTTGTAGTGTTGGGTGGTAGGAGGAGAGGGTTGTCTGTGTACATGAGGCAATTGCTGCATTGCCCCAAGATGTCCAGATTCATCAGGTAGACAGGAGAAAACACCGGGAGCTGACCCTTAGACATGCCTGGATAGGTGTTTATTTATTAAGTACAAAAAAATGTTTTCCTCTAAACAAGTGAGGAAAGTTGAGTGCTGTAGTAATTTGCAACTTATTTAGTGCTTACAACAAGTTCTGAACAAGTGCTGAGCTGAAAGAAACAGATTTGATTGTTAAAACTAAAAAACTGGCTAGGTCTATGGGAAAATTTGAAGAGCAGACTTTACGGCTCTGGGGATAGTTAACTCTAGCTAAGCGGCGATGCATAAAGTGTTTTTTTTTTTTTTTTTTTTTTAGAAAAGCTACCTAGTGCTTACCACTCCCACTGATAACCTAGAAGGCTTCTCTCCAACACAAAGGCTTGGGGGCTCAGAAACTTACAAACAGTCCTGGATACAGCAAATATGTATCTGGACTAGACTATACAGGAAAGGCAGGAAACAAGCTTAGAAATTACTACTTACAGGAAAGGCAGGAAACAAGCTTAGAATTTTTTTTTTTTTGTAAAATGGGAAGGGAGAAAGGAGGAGCAGAAGATAATTCAAGGTTAAGAAACTAAGTGGGTTGACCTTCTCAAATGTTCTCCCTGTATTAGGTAGAATGAAGTAATGACACTAGACTGGGAGGAGTATCCCATATCAAATGTACAGTAGGGGTGGGCAACTGCAAAGCCACCAGGTATAAGAACAGGATACCAGCAGGGATGGAGGGTGGGAAACAGAAATCAGAACAAACTCAATAGATGCTTAACAAATGTAGAAACTTTCCAGTTAATACCACACACACAGTAAAACTAGCTAGAAAAGTATGCAGCAGACAATAAAAGTGCTATAAATAACTCGTAAAAATAAGCAAAAAACAGGATAAATGTTATATATCACAGATAAGTTTGCTCAGTGCCCTTCCTCTGATTAGCTCAGTGTGAAATGGCAGAAACACTCACAAGTTAACTTCTTAAGTAACAGAAAGTTGAAACCTGAAACAACTTTAAAAAAGCTCGAAAGAACCAATGAGGTGCTTACTCCAAGCAATAGTCCAGGTAACCCCAATCAGCCAATGACCATAAACACTTAGCAAGCAAGAAAAAAAATGAGCTTTCTATTTTAAGCCTTGATATATATAAAGCTTTCAACTCCCTAAGTTGGCCATATCTGTTTACAGCTCTGCAAAAATACAATTTCTCCCCAAACTTTATATGATTAATTAAAAAAGTGTATGAAAAGTCCATAGCCTATGTAAAGATTGATTTTATCTATCTAGCCCATTTGAAATATTAAGAGGTACTAAACAGGGGTGCCCCAAACCCCATTAATCTTTGACCTGGCTATTGAGCCTCTTGCAAATGATGTGAAAAATAATGACAGCGTTAAAGGATATAAACTGTCAGAAAAATTTTCTCCCAGCATACAACTGTTTGCTGATGATCTACTAATAACTTTTAATGATATTGAAAATTCAATAGATCATCTATTACATAATCTAGACTTCCTTGCAAACATCTCTGGTCTAAAGTTAAATCGCAACAAAACTCAGGCACTTCTAGTGAATAAAAATGTTACTATGAAACATAGACCAAAAAGAGACACAAACTGGGAGGGCACACATATTAAATATCTATATATTGTTATTGAATCTAATTATAAAAAAATATTCTTATCTAATTACCAACAACTTATAAACTCAATTACTAGTCTAATAAACAGTTGGAACAGACTCATCTTCACATTTGAAACAGACAAATTTTAATCAAAATGATACTGTTACCTAAAATCTTATTCATTGGCCAAGTTCTAATAATTCCCCCACCTGTCAAAATTAAACAGAAATTTAATAACATATTTAACTAAATATCCTTTGGTATTCCAAAAGACCAAGAATTTATTTTCTCTTGCACACCATAAGTTGGGATGAAGGAGGTACAGGGTTTCCAAAGACTGATTTTTATTTAAACTCCACATTTATTAACATAGTGTTGCTTTGGAATAATACTTATACATCATATTGGAAATCAATACATGAAACCTTACTTCTTAATAGTAATAGACATTGCTTGAACCATATACTCAAATAAATACAAACATCTTTATATGGATTTTAAAAATATACATTCAAAGTGAAAGTTCAAAACTTGTTCTCACACCTTGTATAAATCAAATATTGCTGTTGTTTGAAAAGCTTGTGTTTCCTAATCAATTAATTAAGAATTTATTAATAATTATGTTTCCAACTGCTTACACAAATAAATGTTTGATATCTTTTGATACTCAGAAAATGTTAGAATTTAAGAAGGGTGACCTGTTATACTGGAATCAATTTCTCTCAGTTAATAAAATACATTCTGCAGACTATCTGATCAGCAGATATAGTTTGCAAAATTGCATTTGGCTGGACATCCAAACTTGTAAGGATTTTATACATACTAAGCTCGTACCCTCATTAGAAGCATACAATAAGAGTAACATAAAAATTTTGGATTTTATCTCAACAATTATTAATAGCTCACCCAAGAATACTTTATACATATCTGTTATTTATAAAATTCTCAGAAATGATTTTAGCAAAACAGATGTTTCTTTTTGGAATTATTCAAGTGAAGTTAATAGACGAGTATTCTCAGAAAAAGATAAAAAACTTTTTTTACAGTCGGTGAAGAAATCCACATCTTCCCTGTTCTGGCGTGTATACACATGGAAATTTTTACATAGATGTTTTTTCACCCCCCCATAGACTAGCAATAATATACAAGAAAGATGAAATGAAATGCTGGAGATGTGGACATCTTGATGCTGATTGGATACATATGGTTGTTAATTGCAAAATTTCCCCATTTAGGTTAGACTTTAAATATCTTCGTAAAGCTCTATGGAATTACAACTGGACAAATTCTGACTCCCTTATCCTTTTCAGTATTCCTGTTCCTGAAGTCATACCCAAAAAATAAACATTTTTACTATGGTCTATCCTCTCTATAGCAAGGAAAATTGTTACTAAAAAGTGGAAATCCCAATCTACTCCTGTCTTTAAAGTTGAGTTTATTTATATTGTGAAATACTTTTGTAAAAATGAGATTGCTACTGTAAAAGCAAGGACTAACAACACAACCCATCATTTAATTGCTTGGACAAAATTGTATCATATGTTAGAGAAATATTAAGTGTTCTCCTATGTATATATTTTTAGTTGTTATGGACATTGTGTACAGTTTATTTTTCTTGTTACTATGCTGTTAAGTTATTGTGTTATAAAATGAATAAAAACATTTTGGAAAAAAATAATTTTAAAGGAGTATTACTAGCATAACAGGTAACATGACTGTGTTTTAATGCAGAAGGCTGTGGTTTCTACTCCCACAGCATATAGATGGATTGCTGATACTGTGTTGTATTTTCAGGGGGTGGGGTGCTGAAGTCATGAATATGTCCTCCTTTGCATGAGATGCCTAGTAACTATGAATCTGTTTTTAGTCTGCAACCCATGCAATATTACCAGCTTACCATTTTTTTAATTTAACGTAAGTAGGCAATTTATTCTTCAAGGGCAGCAGGCACTGAATTTGTATGTAGATGTTGTTCTTTCGTTTTTTCTCGGTTAGGGGTCACCACAGTGGAACTACGGTCAGCTAATGATTGGCAGTAGATTTTTACGGTGCCTAAGTGCCAGCCCGATGCTCAACCTTCAACGAAGGCACACTCATTCACGCATGTCTTTCGAATGCCACTCGACCGTAGAAAGGACATGAAATATAAAGTTGTCTGTTAGCAGCATCCTTTTCATTTGCAGATCTCTTTAAGATGGAAACATTCGGATGACTTTTACTTCTGCAGAGACTGTGCATATTGAGTGGTATTGGTGGATTGTAATGACAGAAGTCTGAGTGGCCTTTTATGGTTGAAATGTTCTAAATTAGGCAGTTTTATCATTATTGGTTCATATGTCTTGTTATATTTGCTTACTGGAAAAATGTGCAAAACAATACATTTAAAACACTCTCTACCAAGTGATGCTGTATTATACAAGGGATTTAATTTAATTATTGTATCTTAAAATTTAATTGTACAACCAGGAAGGTGATTCAAAGAACTTTTACATGGTCCTGAAAATGTTTGCAAGGGACCTATGCTTTGAAAACAGCCCAAAGGTAAACTTAATCTGCCACTGGCCGGATGTATTTTTTGAATGTGGGTTTCAATGCTGTTCAGTGAGTTTCAAAGGCAGAGAAGTTTAAATGCCATGCGTTTTCATTGTGAGACTGTATTGCTTTGTTTAGCTTTAGCAAATGCCTATCACTGTTTGTGCTATAAAATTTGAAATAAAAGTTTAAAGTGAAATCCAAATATATGTAGTCATTGTAGAAGTAAAGCAGAAAACAGTATGCACACTGAGAATTTTCAGCAGTGGGGTTTAAGTTTCTGATTGCCCTCATATTTTGTGTATATATATATATATATATATATATATATATATATATATATTCTGAATTTATATTTATGATTCGATTCTAGTCTCTGAATGAAAAGTATTTACTTTGTATCTTTACTGCATGATAATATCAATATACTTCAAAATTCACATTGGACCAACACCCCTGTCCTATGTTACACACACACACACACACATATATATACAATATATAAATATATATATATATATATATATATATATATATATATATATATATATATATATATATATATATATATATATACTAATTTTGTATTTCTGTGTGTCTTACTATATTAATGTATATATATTTCTGTATTAACTTTGTATTTCTGTTGAATTATCTGTATATGTCAAATAAATAAAATATTACTCTAAAACTGTGATACTATTGCATTATATTTATGAATCAAACTGTTTCTGTTCTACTTGTGGCCACTGAATTATTTTTTTCTATTCACCTCTGTCTCCAGCTACTCAGCACACACACCTCACACTTCATCTCTTTCAGATTATGAGTATCAGAAGCATTACTCTGCTATACTGTCGAACTGGTAACATTCCGTCACAAGTCTTATTGATAAGAATTTATTTCACATCAGAGTATGTTACTTGCTTACAGTGCTTGTTTTCTTACTCTTTGAGACTGACTCTTCCACATTTACTTCTTGTAATTGCATTGGCAACCAATCATAAATCCTACGTCAGCAAGAGAAGCAAAAGATAACATAGTACCTCTCTATCAATTTCAAGGTAAGCCTGGTCTTCAGAGACAATACCTGCAGTGGTTGACAAAACCAGATGGTTAATCTGACCAGTTTTGGGTAGTAAACCCTGCTGAGCACTCAGCAACAACTGACTGATGTGGAAGTGTGAGCAGCTAACAATGTGAGCCATACAACAAATGTGCAGTTACTAATAATACTGGACTAGCCAGTAGTGCAGTGCATGACAGGAAATGTCTGTTTCACTGACAAGATAGTAACTACTACTGAAGAAGGGCTAACAGTAGTAAAGTGCTCTGCACTTTGCTTTAGTGTCTGTCAGGCAGGTATCTGGAACACATAAGGTATGATGGCCATATCATAGCTTACTGTGGTGCCCTATTTGGCCTAATAGGTCCAACTGGCCTAAGACTGTCCCTAGCCCTAGCCCACCTCCCCTATCATCATATCCTCCATCACAGTCTGATAGTGCTTTCCTGCAGGAATGGAGGGTGATCACTGCAGACAAATCATTACTAGGCATCGTTGTAAAGGGGTACCACCTAGAATTCAAATCTAAACCACCAGGCAGAAGATTACCAAGCATCACAGCACAGTAAGAATATTTCATAGCACCCATTTTATATTACATGATAGAGCAAAGGTCCATAGAGGTGGAAATGAGGGACCAGGGAGGAAAAGGACTCTACCCAAGATTGTTCTTAATTTCATGGAAAGACAGACCATGGGAAACTCGTCCTGCATTTGTCCAGATGAAACAAGTTTCTGTCCATGTCCAAGTTCAAAATGTTAACCCACAATGCTTTTCTGCTGTTATTAAATCCTAAAACCTGTATGGTCACTGTGGATCTTAAAGAATTGAAACTGTACATCTCTGTTCCTAAGGCAGGCAGATGCTTTCTAAGAATTATGGTAGGAGGTAGTCACTACCTGTTCACCTCCTTGCCCTTTGGCTTAGCCACTGCACCAAGAGTTTTCAAACTTTTTATCAAGTGTCTGACTGCAGTGCTTGCCTATTGCAGCATGAGGGATATACACATTTACCCATACCTGGATGACTGGTTCAAGTGCAGTTTGAAGAAGATACCCAAAAAGCCATCATTTGCGCCATATTACTTGCAGAATCTATGCTTCACACTAAATCTGTGAAAATCAAATCTAGCTCTGTATCTGAGAACAGTTTCTGGAATCCTTAGTGGACACCAGTTTTTTTCCAATGTGTTCCCCTCTGGTAAAATTACTTTCCCCTAACCTCTTTCAGCAAATTATGCAGGTCAACCAAACTGCAGTGTATTAGAACATGGGGGACAACCACCATCCTTCTGGTGTAACTCACTCAGATACACATAAGAAAAATCCAGTGGTGTCCTAGGAGCCTTTGGCATCAGTATTCCAAACAATTATAGTACCCTGTCCCAGCCTTACCTTCTCTGAAAAAGAAAGTGAGTTGGTGGAGCTTGTCAGTCAAAGAGAAGAAGGACAGGCCTTTATGCTCACCTGCACACAATCAGATGATGCCAACAGGTGGCTCAGATCTGGCATGTGAGGGACAGTTTAGGGCATATAAGTGCATGGCAAGTGGTCCAAGAGACATAAACAAGCAGGAAGATACACACACACACACACACACACACACACACACACACACACACACACACACACACACACACACACACACACACTTATAGCAACTTTACCCCAGACACCATGGGTAGGCTCACAAAGGAGTTCTATACTCACTTTGATAAATGTTTATAATAGGCAGTTCCAACTAGATCCAGTTGTAATAAAAATTTTAAAAGCAAGCCATGCTGGTGGCCAACTGTAATTAAATAAAAGGAAAAAAGCTCATTAAGTATACAGCAGATCAAAATACATTCGGGTCAAGGAGTGTATCAGAAATTTGAAAAACAGTGTTCTACTTAAGCAAGATCATGAACTTAGGTTAGCATTTGAAGCCAAGGACAGCTACAAATCTGTCTTTAGCTACATCAGGAAGCAAAAATAAAATAAATAAAAAACACCCAACATTGCACCAGTCTCATGCAAAATGGCACCAACAACCAATGCATTGGATACTTGCAAGTAAATCAGTGTGACTTTTACTCTGGAGATGACTATCTAAAACTATCTTATGCCTTAAACTCTCAACCCCTCCCAAATCTTTATTAAAGAACATGTACTAAAAATGCCGTCCAAGACCAAACACACTTATAAGTTCATAGGTTCGTACTAGGCTATCTGCCCTAGGGCATTTATAAGCCTAGCCAGAGTGTGTGTGGCTTTCACCACCCCTTAGGATGAGAATACTACACCCATTTAGGGTTTAGTTTACTGTGCCTCTGTCTAGTAGTGACACAGAGATGACCCCCGAGGTAAACCTACGATCTCCCATCCACTCGTCAAGACTTCTCTTGAATAGAGTTAGTGAGGGGCTCTGCATAACATGGATTGGGATTCTGTTCCAGAGTGTAGGGAGCCTCTGGGTTATGAATCTGTCCCTCCAGCACGTCCTATTTATTTCTGTGTTGAGGTTTAAGTCTCTTGCTCTCGTGGCTCTGATGAATTTGGATTTTTTGAGTTGGAGCATGTCCATTAATTCCGGATTGGACATGGCCTTGTACGTTAGGCACAGGTCACCTCTGAGTAGGCGGTATGCGACTGAATAGAGCTGGAGTTTTTTCAGTCGGGCAGCATATGACATATGTTTAAGACCCTTTATCCTCTTGGTGAGGAACTTTTGGGGTCTTTCCAACTGCTGCAGGTGTCGGGTAAGATACATCCCAAATGGGGCATTGTACTCAATCATTGGCCTAATAAGAGATGAGTACAGTGGCACAATGACCTCTCTTGATCTAGATGTGAAACCCTTCATGATAAGGTTGGCAATGTGAGTGTCAAATGAGAGGTTACTGTCAACCTGGGTCCCTAGGTCCCTGATTACCTCTTCCGTACTTAGTGGATTACCACCTATGTGGTAATTTGTGGGTACCTTGTTTTTCCCAAAGGGTATGACTATACATTTTTTGGCGTTAAGCTTAAGGCCATGGCTCTGGCACCAATTATCCACTTCTATGAGTCTTCTCTGAAGGATGTTTGTGTCCGCTGGAGTATCAATTATGGCGCCCAGTTTGCAGTCATCTGTGAACTTTGTCAGCCACAATCCTCCTATGTTTGCCTGTACCTCGGAAAAATAAATGCCAAACAAGAGGGGTCCCAGGACTGATCCCTGTGGGACACCGCTTGTGACTGGCTTAGAGTCTGACATAGCTCCAGCAACTCTGGCCCTGTGGGTTCTGTCCTTGAGCCAGTTTGCAACCCATCTCGTGACATATGGGTTTACATTTAAGCTGGTGAGTTTGTCTATGATGCCTGAGTGTGGTATTGTGTCAAAGGCTTTTGCAAGGTCAAGGTAGGCTGTGTGAACTGCCTTACCTTCATCAATGGCCTTAGTGGTGGTTTCAAAAAAGTCGACCAAGTTCAAAAGGCAGGATCTGCCCTTGACAAAGTCAAATTGGGTAGGATCCAGTGTCTGTAGGTCCCCAATGTCTTTGTTTATGAGTTCCATAATGATCCTCTCCATAGCTTTGCAGACCAGGCTTGTCAAGCTTATGGGGCAGTAATTTCCAGGGTCTGTAGAAGCACCGCCTTTGTGAAGTGGGACTACTGTTGCCATATGCCACTCTTTGGGTACGTATCCTGTAGTAAGGCTAAGATTAAACAGCAGCCTTATGTTTGGGTTTAGTTCCTCTTTGAATTCATGTGGCACACAGCCCGGGACACCGTCCGGTCCCATTGATGCTGTGTTTTTAGCTTTAGAGAGGGCGGCTCTCACCTGGGCATCTGAGATGTTAGGGAGGCTACACTCTGCTGGGATAGTTATTTCTCCTTTTGGGGGGGGGAGAAATTTGCACTGAACCTATCTGCCAGAATGTTGGCAATGTCAGTGGGTTCAGTGTATTTATTGTCATTTTGGACTAACTCTGAGCATATCTGGGAGTTTCCACCCAGGTTTCTAACATAGCTAAAGAAGGCCTTGTGATTGTCTTTTGTGTCTTTTGCGATTTTTCTCTCAAAGTTGGCCTTGGATGATTTTATGAGTGATCGTAGTTTTTTGCTAGTACTGATCAGAGATGCCTTCCCATTTAGGGATTTTGCTCTGTCATGTAGTAGCTTCCTCCTTCTGTTGTAAAGTTTGTTTATGGCTGGGGTCCACCAGACTGGGCACCTGCCTTTGAGGGAATGGGTCTTGGTTTTATTTGGGATTGCATGATCCATGCATTCTTGAAGGTGCCCGTAGAAGGCATTTGCAAAGGATTCAGCAGTGTGGGTTGTGGTTTCCACTGGCCCAGGGACCTTGAAGGATACCACTTCAGTCTTAAGAAGTGTGAAGTTGGCTTTTGTGAAGTTCTTCACTGTGGTCTTTTGTGCATGGGGTGGGGGCGGGATGTGGATTTCCAGTGAGATTAATTTATGGTCTGATCTTACCAATGAGGGATATACTTCGTGTGGAACATTTTGTCCCCATGTTTGTGATGATCAGGTCTAGTATATTGTCTCCTCTTGTGGGAATGGTGACTAGTTGTTCCATCGCATTTGAGTTTATGAATTCTAGGAACCTTTGGGCTAGGGTGTTTGGGCTTGAGTAATATTCCCAGTCTATGTTTGGGTAGTTGAAGTCTCCCAATATGATGGTATTTGGAGAGACATTCATACTCTCCAGTGTCTTCAGGAAGGCTGTGTGAGTTTCCTGAGTTTGAGAGGGTGGTCTGTAGCATGCTACAAATTTTAAGGCAATTTTGCCTATGGTTAGTTGCACCTGGATGGTCTCCGATGCTGCGTGTGTTGCCACTAACCTGGAGGTGTGGGTATCTTTGATGAATATGGATACTCCCCCTCCTTTTGTGGTTCGGTCCAAGTTTTGGGGCCGGAAAGCATGATATGAGGTAAAACCTGATAGTGCTGGGGTGCTCTCAGGAGCCTTGAACCAGGTTTCAGTCACTGCACAGACATCGATGTTCTCCATACTGAGGAGGGCTTCGAGGGCATGCATCTTGAGGTTTAGACTTCTGGCATTGAGCAGCATTACCCTTATTTTTTTTTCCACTTGTGTTTTCTAGGGAGTTGGGTTTGTCTTTTGAGCCTTGCCTAAAAAGGCACTATGGGGGTGGCAAGAGCCTTGGCCAATATCCGGAAGCCCAGGGGTGACAGGTGCAAGCCATCCCTTGTGAAGCAGCGTGGCTTGTCGAGCATGTCATCCCAAGCAGACAGACATTGGATCCCTTTGAATGACACCAGTAATTAAGCCAATTGTTAAAACTGATCATTTTGTCTTTGTACTGTGGCATCATTCTTGGTGAGGGTAAGATGCTGCTCAGGGTCAGGGTCATACCGGCCTGGGCTACATAATCAGAGAGCTCCTCTATGTCTCTTTTCATGTAGTCCAGGGAGGTACGTCTCAGGTCGTTCACACCGGCATGTACAATGACTGAGTCATATTTGTACTTGCTGTGGAGTGACCTGAGTGCTTGTGTTATGTGGCGGATTCTAGCTCCTGACAGGCAGCTTACTGTGACCTTATCCTTGTTCAGTCTGGTGAGCGGGACGTCAGTGTGTCTGACTATGGAGTCACCTATTACAAGTGTGTCTGGCATGTTGTTTGGCCATAAGAGCTGTGACTGTTTAGCACAATGACTTTGTGAACTGTGTGTTGCATGTGCTATGTCTTGAGGTGGCGGTTGCTTGGGTGTCTGCTTTGGAGGCCTCTGTTGTTTTGGTAGATTTTTACTCAGCGCCTCCGAGTATGTTTTTGTGTGTTTATGTGTTTGGTTTGCAGTTGTGATAGTTCTATGTGAGACTTTGTTTGTGGTGCACGTGGTTACCTTCTCCTCCTGCCTGGTCTTGCCAGTACTGAATTGAGAGAGCTCAGCCTCCAGTTTGGCTATATAGTTGCATCTCTCGCATATATTTGTATTTGTTGGGCGGAGGAGAGGGTTGTCTGTGTACATGAGGCAATTGTAACATTGCCTCAAGATTCCCAGATTCACCAGCTGAACAGGAGAGGATGCCAGCAACTGACCCTTCGACATGCTAGAATAGTGAAAAAGATTGCTGTGTAACTGAGTCAGAAAGGATCTATAGGGAAATGGGTACTCAAGGGAATTTAGGTGAAAGAAGTACTTTCTTTTGTTTGAGTGCTTTACCTGTATAAAAAATGCTTTAGGAGCAAGTGCTGAGCTTTTCAGATAGAGTATAGGCTGTTTAGATTGCAAGTAGAACAGTTCTAAGGGAAAAATTGAAGAGCAGACTTTACGGAGCCAGAAATAGTTTAAACTTGATTAACCGGCACTGCCCTATGCTGCTCTATGAGCAACTTCGCGCTAATTTGCGCTAAAACACGCTAAAGCGCGCAAAAGCGGGCTTTATAGCAGGGGGTTGAAAAGAGCCAGGAATTAACCCAAAATGGCCAATAAACTACAAGTTGCTGGGCTGGAACCAATCCTCTAGGGGCAAATAGTAGGACCTGATAATATAGCTGGACTGTTTAATAAATAGTACTAAACATGCCACTCCATAAAATATTTAACCTATGCCTAGCAACAAGCTCTGTCCTGGAGGTATAGCACACTGCAGTGGTGATGCCACTCCATAAGGGTGATCCTGTATTGAATTTTGGGAATTAAAGGCTTATAAACTTGACAATGCCATAGAACATATAACTGGCCTGATAAACCTTGACATTAAAAAGCTCATCAGGCTAGACCCACAACAGTTTGGCTTTATGAAAGGGGTAGATCCTGTCTAATGACTCTGGTGAACATCTTTGAAAGGATAACACAAGCTGCTGACAATTGTCATGCTGTCCACATGGCATACCTTGATATCAGCAAGGTGTTTAACACCAGCCCCATAACTAAATACATTGCCAATAGTTCCCTTTGTGGTAAGGTGGATCACCAATTGGCTAATATACAGAACCCATATGGTGCAAGTGCCAGGTACAGCATTAGTGAGTATGAAGGTATCCTGGGGTGTTCTGCAATGCTTGGTGCTGGGACCTCTTTTGTTCAGTATATACTTTACTATCCAAGTTTGCAGAGAACTGCAAACTGGCAGTTATTGTCTAATCCCTCCTCTGATTCCCAAGCTCTCCAGCAGGAAATTACACTCATGCATACCCAGTGTATTAAAATGGGCTCAAACTGAATGTCATAAAGTGTGATATTGTTACATCTAGTAGACAATCTATTCCCCCAGCGAACAGCATAAATAATACCCCACTTCAAAATGAGAATGTAGTGAGGGACCTTGCAACATGAATTGATAACTACCTCTCTTGTGATTACCATGTAATGATAATAGGAAATCCTACTTTGTACAGTTAATATCATCCAAATCTAAAGGGGATCATTGTCCCTTATATTCGGCACTGATTAGGCCTTTTATTCAATACAGTGCCCCTTTGGGATTTATTAGAGGTTTCTAACTAATACAATCACTGGCTAAGGTATCAGAAAAGACTAGAAGCACTGTCCCTTTATTCAGCTTCATAGAGGGCTTACTGTCAAATGGGCAATCAGACTTTGTTCGATTTACATTAGTCCAAATGCCCAATTCGATAGTATCAAAAGAACGAATAAATAAATGTTGTAATGCACAACAGCAGATGCACTACAGCATTCTCTGTTGTGAATTTCTACATTTTAATGCTTATCACACTATAGTGGGGATCGGGAAATGTACCTTTTCCCTCACTGCAGTGCGATCTCGGAGTTTGTATATATAAGTAGCAGGGGGGGGCAGGGCCCTGTAAAAACATTCTTTATTGTGTGTTGCACAGTAATAGCAGTTGCGGAAGTCTGGTGAATGTTCAAATTGTGTCGAATTCAAACAACTTCCGCGTTCGACTTATTTGTCGGTTGCTGTTTTTGTTTTCGTTTCTTCGGTTCGTAGAAATGATAGTTCACCAGAAGTACAATCATTGAAATGATAGTAAACCTCATATAGACTCCTCAGGAAAATAAATCTATGCCTCAACTTCTGGGTCAATAGAGACCTGGTGGTCCTTGATCTCTTATACTCACACAAGTCAAACAGTCCCATGAGTACCAGAAACAGGGATGTAAATTTTAATTGCAGATTAATAAAAAACAGTGGAGACAGGTTCATTGGGGTGACCACGGTGGTGCAGTGGTAAGCATTGTCACCTCACAGCAAGAGGTTCTCTGGTTCGATCCTCGGCTGGGGTGCCTTCTGTGCGGAGTCTGCATGTCCTCCCCATGGTCACGTGGGTTTCCTCCGGGTGCCCTGGTTTCCTCCCACATCCCAAAGACATGCTGCAGGTGGAATGAACACTCTAAATTGGCCCTAGGTGTGAGTGTGTGCCTTCTGTGGAAGGTTGGGTGCCGGGCTGACAACTCGATACTGTAAACGCCACTGCCAATCATGAGCGGACAGGTGATCTGCTCTGGTGACCCCTAACTGGGAAAAGCCGAAAGAAGAAGAAGAAGAAGTGGAGACAGGTTCATTGCTCATCACCCCTGGAATAGACTCCCACAGCAGATCACGCAGTGTGACACAGTGTCTTCCTTCAAACAAGACCTGGGTAGTTGGATGGCTATTCATAATCTAAGCTTTGTGGTGCTTGTGATAAGTGCATAGCAGTATAGTACATACATACATAAATTTAGTAGGGGCTTGACTGGCTTAACCCTCCTGGAGAGGGGATGTGCAGTCTATGGTTGGGTATCAGCAAGGTGTAATTGTCATAAAACTCAGTTGCCTTGAATTTTCATATAACCATAACATTACCCACCCATTGCATACCTGAATTTCCTGTTTACTCCCTAAATCTAAAACTGCTCACCTTCTCCCTAACCCTAAAGTCCCTGATCCTTCCCTAAACCTAAAACTCCCCTCCCTCTCGCTGCCTAACTGTAAAACTATTCACCCCTAATTTTCCTTCCCAATCACTACCTAAAATGCTAAGGTGAATTCCCACTCCTCTGTCTCATTCCCTTCCCATAGCTGCCACACTTTAGCTACATGACTGGGTGAGGTTTAGTAGCTCCACTCTCTTTTTGGACCTCACCTGAATATGTAGTCAAATTTAAGGGTTAGTGGCAGTCCTAAAAGCTACAAGATGCCCTGTTCCCTGGTTGCGACAGAGTGGTCATTGAGCACCTGGCACTCAGGAGCTTGTAGCAGAGATGTTTTTGCTTCACATTCAGCTTTCTGCTGGTAACATTGTTTATTATATGTTTTTCAATTAATAAGAGCTATTTAAGAGTATGAAAAACTACCAACAGTTGTGTTCTATTAAAGAAGAAATGCCTGTTTAAATTGAGATGTGCAACAGAAATTTGAATTCTGTACTCAAATATCACATTGCTGTCTTTTCTAACTATTGAAGTTTTGCCATCTATTGTCTTTAGAAGTGTACACATAATTTTTGACTGTTTCACCAAACACCCATAAAGATGATGTTAGATTTGCATAGCTCTCAACTTCTTTGCTCATGAATCAATGCCAAAAGTAATGAAGGAATTTATCTGCTGTTCTAAGCATCTTAGTTTTGGTTTTAGCACTTATGCTTCAGGCCAGTTATTTTACATTTAAGAAGATTTTTGTGGTCTACATTCTTGTGGACAAACCCTTATCAAAGCCCTCTCTCCATAAGTCCACCAAGTATTCAGACCAACTCCCATCAGTTTCTCCTGCCAGCCTGGTCGACATGGGCATACTGAGACAGTGTAGCAACTGCCTCATGTTCACTGACAGCCGTCTTCTAGCACATAATTCTTCTACATGTGAGAAATGTATCTACTTCAATAACCTAGAATCCATGCTCTCTCGTGCCACAGTCAGTACTCCTGACAAAGAGGAGACTGCCAGCACAAACACCACACCACCCACATCACATAGCCAAGCACAACACACACCCACATGTTCAGAGATCCTCAATAAAAACTTACCTAAACAACAGAGATTCCCAAAAAACACTCACAAACATGCCACACATAACACCAAACACATCACACACAGCAGCCAGTGTCTCACAAACATAGCCCATAAGGCATAACAATAAACCAAACATACTAATCATTTGTGACTCAGTTGTGAGACACACTGATGTCCCCCTCACCAGGCTTAACAAGGAGAAGGTCACAGTCAGTTGTTTGTCAGGTGCCAGAATCCACCACATCACGCACACACTTAAGTCTCTCCACAACAGATACAAGTATGATTCTTTCATTGTCTATGTTGGCATGAATGACTTGAGATGTACCTCCTTGGACTATATGAAGAGAGACATAATTGAGCTCTCAGAGTATGTGTCCAAGGCAGGTATGACCCTAGCCCTTAGCAACATTCTACCTTCACCAAGAATGATTCTAAAATACCAACAAAAAATAGCTGACTTCAACAATTGGCTTAGTTTCTGGTGTCTTTCCAAGGGGATCCAGTATCTGTCTGTCTGGGATGACATGGTTGACAGGCCTTGATGCTTTGCCAGAGATGGCCTCCACCTGTCACCCCTGGGATTCTGAATCCTGGCCAAGGCTCTTTTCTACCCCATTGTGCCTTTTTAGGCAATGTCCCAAAGACAAATCTTCTAACATAAAAGATTGGTCAAAAAACAAATTGAAGGTCATGCTGTTTAACAGTAGGAGCCTTAACCTGAAAATGCACTCACTGGATGCTCTTATCACAGTGGAAGATGCTGATTTCTGTGCAGTCACGTAAATGTGGTTCAGGGCTGCAGAAAGCACCCCTGCCTTAGCAGGCTGTACCTCATTCCATACTTTCCAACCCCAGAGTGAGGTTGGAAAGACTAAGGATGGTGAAGTCTCTATCTTTATTAAGGACAGGCACACCTCCAGACTGGTTTGCCAGCATGATGCAATGGAATTACTCTAGGTGCAACTGACAGTTGGCAAGACACCTATCCAAGTTATAGGTGGCTAGAGACCCCCCCTCCATGATTCAGGACATGCACTCCTCCTACCTAGACCTACTTAACTCCATCAAGGTACCCCCTAACACCCTGATCCTTGATGACTTCAACTACTCCACCATAGACTGGGTGGACTATTCCTGCACTAATGCACACAGCCAACAATTCTTTGACTTCATAAATTTTAATGCACTAGACCAGATAGTCTCACCCCCATGAGAGGAACTAACATTCTGGACTTGGTTCTCACCAACATGGACAACTGCTGCACCACTTCCATAGGATGTTCCTCTCTGGTGAGATCAGATCATCGGTCTGTCTTATTTGAAGTTTCTATCCCCCCCTCCCAGCTGTAACCAGGCTAAAACCTTCTTAAAAGCTGACTACAACCTCCTAAAGGAGGGTAGCAGTAGTTTCACACCACTGTCTCCCTCACAGGATGCAGACAGCTATGCTGAACAGTATGTCAATGCAGTATACAAGCACCTGTACAACTGCATGGACACAGCCATACTCAACAAAACTAAAACCTGCTCCTCCAGGAAACACAAACCTATCTGGTGGACATCCTCTATCAACAGCCTTTATAACAAAAGGAAGAAACTGTTGTCCAAAGATAGAAAGGAACAGATTCCAAACTGGAAGAACTCCCTCCTCAGCCTCAACAAGCAAATTAGATCACTAGTGAAAACCTGCAAAGCCAATTATGAATTGAAACTAGCCTCTGAAACAAAGGAAAACCACAAAGCCTTCTTCAGTTTTGTCAGGAACCTCCATGGGAAAGCCCAGGTTTGTTCTGAATTAGTACTTAATGGTACCACTTACACTGATCCTGTTGACACAGCCAACCTACTAGCAGATAGGTTCAGTGCAAGCATCACCCTCTATCCCCACCAAACAGCCCATTTGACATCCTCAATACTTGTCCTGTACCTCACATCTCCATAGATAAAGTGTTAAAGGCCCTATCCAAGGCAAAGAACACAGCTTCCATGGGACCTGATTGTATCCGAGGCTGTATTCTGCACCATCTCTAGCAAGAACTAGCTTCACCATTGAGCACCCTATTCAACCACAGCCTAAGTACAGGCTTCATTCCAGCAGAGTGGAGAACTGCCATTGCCATCCTCTTGCACAAAGGTGGTGGCACTACTAACCCTGGAAACAATTGCCTCATTAGCTTTACAAGTCTGATCTGTAAAGCCATGGAGCATGTTATTATGGATCTCATAAACAAGGACATAGGCAATCTCCAAGTACTTGATCCCACCCAGTTTGGATTTGTCAAGGGCAGATCTTGCCTGTTGAACATGGTTGACTTCCTTAAGATTGTTACTAAGGCACTGGATGAGGGAAAGTCAGTACATACAGCTTACCTCAACTTAGCTAAGGTCTTTGGCACAATCCCCCACTCAGGCATCATCAAAAAACTAAGACAACTTGGCATAAATCCCTATCTTATCAGGTGAGTGGCCAACTGGCTTACTGATAGGCCCTACAAGGTCAAAATTGGTGCCTCCACCTGTGACAGCAGACCTGTCACTAGTAGAGTTCCCAAGGGATCTGTCCTGGGACCCTTACTGTTTGGCATCTACTTCTCAGAGGTCCAGGCAAAGACAAAGGGCCTGTGGCTGACCAAGTTTGTGGATGACTGTAAGTTGGGTGCTGTTATTGACTCCCTAAATGATGTTAACATACTGCAAGAGGGTCTCACAGCAACAAATGACTGGTGCCAAAGTCATGGCCTTAACAGTTAAACACAAAAAAATGTATTATTATACCATTTGGCAAAAACACAGCCCCTATTGATTACCACATCAACGGGCTACCCCCTAAGCACACAACCTGTAGTGAGAGACCTGGGTATTCCGGTTAACAACAATCTCACATTCGACCATTGTGCAGTGACAGTGGTAAGAAAAGCCTTTTACTTGGTTCATCTCGTAAGTAAAGGGATTGCATCCAGAAAAAAAGGAGGTTATTATCTCTCTGTACTCCTCCCTCATTAGGCCAATGATTGAGTATAATGCTCCATTTGGTATGTACCTCTCCAAATACCTGCACCAACTGGAAAGGGCACAGAAATACCTCACAAAGAGAATCAATAGCCTCCAACACCTGCCCTATGCGGACAGGCTCAAATCACTATCACTCTACTCAGTATCGTACAAATTGCTTAGAGGTGATCTGTGTCTTGCCTACAAGGCAATATTGGACCCTGCCTAACTAGAGATGTTCCATATCTGTAAGTCTAACTCCTCAAGCATTACCTGCTTAAAATGTCTAAATCTAATATGCAACATCAACAAAACCTGCTGGAGAGACAAGTTTGTCTCCAGGAGGCTGCCCTGTCTCTGGAATAGACTTCCCATACATGTCAAAGAGAGTACCTTGCTGTCTGTCTTCAAGCACAACCTTGATGAGTGGATGGGAAACCACAAATTTGTCCCAGGGGTTCCACCTGTGTCCCTCACTGACAAGGGTGACAGGTTCTGATGAGGTTTCTTTTTTGGGGATAAACTATTGGCTAGGCTTGTAAGGGCCCCAGGGCCATTAGCCTAGCAACTTCCTATGATCGTATGAAGTATTATTCAAATTCTCTTAGAAAACAAGTAGAACAGCTTGTTGTTCATCATCATAAATTTATATATCCAGCTTGTTGTTCATCATCATAAATTTATATATCCAGCTTGTTGTTCATCATCATAAATTTATATATCCAGCTTGTTGTTCATCATCATAAATTTATATATCTACTCCTATGGTTTTAAGTATAGCACTATGTTTTTTTTTGTTTTAGATTTAGTCTTGCTCCTACTAGATTTACTGATTTTTTTCATAAAGTTAGGCTTGTTTAAGAGTACTGACATAATTATAAAACCAAACTAATAACATGCAAAGACTCCTAATCACTAATTATATGCTTACTTTTTGAAGTCTCTTTCTGAAATATAAAAGAGCTTCTCCTTCTGAACCAGTGCTGTGATTTTAATTTCACTATGATTTTTAAAGCTTAGAGGTCTAGAGAAACACGTATGCATTTTCATAAAAATAAGGAGCATGGTACTCTGTTTGACATTATTGCCTGATTGCTAACCTCAGTGAGCTACCAAAAAGTTAAAAGCTTTAGGAGGAGCAGGGCAAAAATATGAGAGAAACTCAGGGGCAGTTGAGAACTATTTAAGATATCTATGCTGTATGCAAATCTATATTGTAATCGTTAAAGTGGGTGTTGCTAGACTAAATGGCATGTGATGATAATGTTTCTGACAGATGCAAAAACAGAAAAAATAAATGGATAGGATCAACACAGTCAGCATAAATCTCAACTGTCTTTCCTCATATTTTTGGTTTATTCCTCATGAAATTTGTGGTTTTCTGGCAAACTGCTGAGAACTGAAGTCATCAAATAATAACGTGCATTCAAGATTCGGACTTGAGATACTTCACAAAAATATATGCTAACACAAACCCTGTTATTCTATCAGCTTTCTAAGTTTATGAGGGCAATATTTGAAATTTGTCCATATACTGGGGCCTTTCGCCTCCATTATTTCAGGTCTTCTTCACATTTTTTGTACTAAGAGTTTGAAAGCTATGACAGTGAGCATATCTGGCTTCGCCATTGCTCAAGTTATCTGACTGTCCCGGCACGACATTTCATAAGTCCAATTCAGTATTTTTCTTAGATTTGATTTTAGGACCGCGTGTTTAATCAAATATTGATGGTTTACAAACATTAGATCGGGTCCGGCATGATATTGATTGCATGATCTATCGTCTAACTGTATCTTTTATTTTTTGTATAGTTTTCTTCCCCTTCAGTGGCTTTTAGGCTTCTGCTTAACAATGTTCCTGCCTTGCATACTGAACATTTTATTGTATTACAATTCCTCTAGTCTTTCTTCTTCGTTTGACAGACTTAATGTACCCTAGGGAACGATCTGTCAAGTCAGACGTTTTGTAATGTAGTATCATGGGTTGGGACACTGAAAAATTACCAATACATTTTTGGAGTGAGCCCGGGGAATTACACTTCAGATGCTAATTGTATTTTTCTCCCTAGAAAGTCTGACAGAACACTACAAGAAGCCAAAATGTGGCAAGTGAGAGCTGTAAAACCCAATGATACAAACCCACATGAACTAGTGGTTATATTATTTGTGTACTAAGTATATAGGTAAATAGCTGGGCAATATAAAATAATGTATAACTATATGATTTTATGAATATTTTTAGAAATAAAATGAAGGATGTGCCTATTTATGTCTTACTATGTGATCTTAAGTAGTACAATTGGAATGCCTCACAGTCTCAGTATAGCCCCACTGGGTGTTTGTGTTACTGCTGTTATTTTGAGATTTTTCAGGGGCAATAGGTGCCGATTTGAGTATCTGCTTGAACCAGACAGCCTTGGGAACACGGGTTGAACTTGGCTAGGCTTGTAGCCTAGCAACTTCTTATGATCCTACGTGGCAAACTGTTGTGATGTATATGACATCATAATTAAAGACGCACCTTGGCTTCCATATAAAACATTCTAAATAAATCATACCCAACTCATTTTAAACGTCTTTCCATAGAGCTGCCAAAAGTAAAAAAAAAAAACACTCAGGAAAGGTCTAAAGGGGCAAACTTCTTAAAAATGCAAGGTATGTGTCTATCGCAGAATGTCCAGGTTTTTGCCTCATATTTTTAGTCTGTTCCTCATAAAATGTGCGGTTCATATCATTAGCCCGTTCTTCAAAAAGTTTGCGGTTATCAGGCAAATAATCGAGGAGTGCAATCTGCTTCTAAAATTTAGTTTCTAGCTAGAGGACTTGTTTATATTTTAGTGCAGGGTAAGTCACATGTTCACACAGAGGCATGAGTTTTAGAGAAGCTTGTTAGTATACTGTAGGTCACATTTCGCAAATTTCAGTGGGGGAGGGTTATTACAGGACTTGCTAAATATTTACAGTTTGTCCTTTTGTATTTTCCTCCCCCCAACCATAGGCAATTAGATTAGTCGAATGACTGATTTAGCCTCAGCCAGAGATGCTATCTAGTCCCACTGAAATCTGCAGCTTTTGCAGCAGTGAAATTACATCTTTAGTATATGCTTATCTTTGTAAAACTTTGGGAAATGATTATCCCAGCCTAGGCAATTGTATTTTCTTTTGTTTGCTTTTTGTTTCATGCTTGTTGCTACATGCTTTTTTCCCTTCACTGGTAATTATTTTTCATATGGTCTGCGCTAGTGTTGCTTATTAGTGCATGTACTCATACAGTCGTACCTTTATAATCATACAGTTCCCCTCATTTGACAGCACAGTATTGCTTTGGACAGTTGCAACTTGCACACCAACCCACTGAATTGCAGATGTCCTAATATTCTAGAAGAATAAAATCGTATAACTTTTCAAAAAAAAAGTCTCTGACAACTTTGAAACTGAATCTTGTTAATGTACTAAAAAGCATTTTCGCATTAGCTGACACCCTTCAGGAATCGCACAGTAACTGATCCAACTGAATTTATTGTCTTTTTTCTTCCCTGCATTGTGGAAAAATGTTTGGAGCTTTCACTCCTTTCCTGAATATTTGACTGCAGTAGAGTTACACTGATTACCATTTGAAAGTTGAGGCAAATCTGTATTTCCCTATATTTCCTGTGAATATGCATGCAATATATAATCTAAGTTTATATTCACATGGTTGTAAAAGTACAGCCTTGCTAAGTCTTTCTGATGGCTTACAATTCGGGCATTCTTGAATGACTGTCAAATTTGTATATGCTGGATATGTGATAATGTGTGTTCTTTATTCAAACTATGTATCCAGTGCACAAAATTGTTTAGTGGTGTACTTCACTGTTAGTATAGGAATTCTCAGAACTTTTCTCAAAGGGGCCTCTCTTGTGACTGAAATTGCTGTGTCGACTAGACCACTTATCCCTTATTAAAATGGAAATACATAATTAAATAAATGCATGTGTCATTATTTGTTTACCATATACGTTGCTTTGGTTGTTTAAAATATATATACTGCAGACCTCCCAACCTTCCCGGATTACTCGTTTTTTACCGAGTTTTGGGGTCCCAGTAATGGGGTGCCACGATTCCCGAGTGGCACCCCATTATTTCCGATTTTCAATCTATTTTGTTTTGTTTTTCACACTTTCGGAGCTGATGTCATCAAGTGCGTGATGATTTCAGCTCCGTCAGCATGCCACGTGTCTGTTTAAATGCTGGGCTGCCATTCGGGCAGAACACAGGATATCTAAGCCGCGTGTCTACGTTTTAAGCCAAGTTCAACTCGTAAATGATAAAACATTTATGTTTAAGCCAAATGAATGAATACTGCTGCACTAGCTACCGTCCGGACAGGATTCCAACTGGAGAACCGAAAGCCGCGTGTCTGTTGCCATTTAACTGCAGAGCGAGCAGACAGAAGGTACCATAGAATGCATCTGAAGAGTGTGTGTGTGTGTGTGTGTGTGTGTGTGTGTGTGTGTGTGTGTGTGTGTGTGTGTAGGCATGGATGAGTGTGTTTGCATGCACGTATTTGTAGATTATGGTTAGAGTATTGGTTGAGGAGGGGATAGATGTTGTATATGTGAGCGTGTGTGTGTATTTTTGGATTATAGTAAAAGTTAAATTAAGGGGATGTACGTGTGAGTGTGTGTGTGTGTGTGTGTGTGTGTGTGTGTCTGTCTTGTTTGGTGGTAGTGTTACAGAAATGTTTGTTAAGGTAACGTGTAAGGTTAGGGTTAAGGCCAGTGACAGGGTCAAGGTTAGGGTTAGCATGTATTGATAAGATAGTGCAGGGAGGTGTTAGTAATATGTGCCAACCTTAGCCCTATACTTTTACCTTAAAAATAAAATTCCTTAACACTACCATTCATCAGAGAAATTAGAGCACAACATTATGGAGGGATCTAGAGTAAATATTGTGAATGAAAATTCACTGTATAATGTCAAATGGTTTACATTCAATTTTGTGTTACAGTAATGGATTCCATTATAATTCATTCAGGCACATAAGAGGCATGGTTTTAAATCTGAGTTACTGAAACAATACTCCTCATGCTTCATTAACAGCTAATAAACTTTAATGCAAAAGCTATTGACAATGGTGACTGGGGGCTTTGAATACTTTTGAATACATTTGAAAGGAATAAATAGCCATTATCAGATGAAATCCTTTATGGCTGTGTACATTTTTAATTTCTGTTTACATAACAATCATTAGGATTCTGGCATTTGCATCTTAATTACACTTTATTTATGTTTCAAATGAATTTACTTACATGGTATTTAGATGGATAATAAATACATGTATTATGGTTGTAAACTGCAGATATATTGTTACACTTACTCAGATGGCTTTTAATATTTTTTCTCATCTCTTTGTTTGCACATGGATTCGTTAAACAGTCTTATAACTTACTTAATTGCTGGTGTACTTTTATTCATGGCACAATATATTGTGCATCAGATACCTGTAATAAATGCTGAACCACTAGGAGAATATGCTTGTTATTTAGCATCCTATGCAATCAGCATTTTTATGTTTATAGGTGATACCTGTATAGGATATTAACAAAGGTGAGGCAACATTTTGCTCATCAATGCAGTTTTAAATATGTTTAGTTGTTGCAATTCAGGTCTACTGTCTGCCTTCTGTCTGTATGATAAATTTATCACCATTTCCAGCACTAATTATGACAATTATTAATGTGCATATCTAAAAATGTTTTCGGTGTGAAAACAGTGTCTTGCTTTATTTATTTACATACCTTTTTCCTTTCTGTATACTAAAGGATTTTTATCAAGTATGTGTGAAACACTGTTAATATTTTGCATTTTGGATTATTAGGAAATGAATTTTACTGTAGTTGAATTATTCATAGCAGTTCTGCAAAAGAGCTTTATGTATATCAGTTTTATATAAAGACACTGTTGCTTTCAGAGATTCTGCTTATATAAGATATTCTGTTTTATATTACTGGATTTCTAGTACCTTAGGTACAGGTAAAAAGAGCCTAAAGTCCCTAGCCACCATCACTTGTGAATTTATGCCTCACATTTTTGTTCTGTTCCTCGTTAAATCTCTGGTTTCCAGGATTTGAGTTAAAACAAAACATTTTATTCTAGCAATTTTCTAAGTTTATAAGATCAGTATTTGAAATGTGTCCCTATTTTGAGGCTGTATTCCCCCATTATTGGCTTTGTCCTGTATTTTTGTGCTTAGAGGTTGACAGCTATGGTGAGAAAGAACTGAATTCACTAAATGATAGCCATTTAAGTTTGTTCTTCATAAAGTTTGCGGGAAACTGCTGATTTAGCTTAGTGGTATGTTACTCTGACTGTAGTGCACAGGATTCTGAGTCCAAGACTTGGCAGTGAAATGCAAAGTGGTAACATAACATTTTATGCAACCAACTTTCCAAAATTATATAAGCAATGTTTAAAGTGTGTCTCTGTTTTTTGCCCTTTTGCCCCCCCAATTGAAAATAAGTGCAAGAAGCTGGGCAACATGCCTATGGCTTACACTACTGTGATTCTATATTTAATATATATATATATATATATATATATATATATATATATCAGTGTGCAGAAGTAGACTTATCATGGAAATGTTCTGAATAGGGCAGTTTGTCATTACTGGTGCATGCATTTTTCTTCATTGCCTACTGGAAAAATGTTCAAATAATACATTTAATATGCAGTTGTGTGTGGAAGTAAACTTTTATGATGGAAATATTCTGAATAGGGCAGTTTTATCATTACTGGTTCATGCGTTTTGTTTCATTACCTACTGGAAAAATGTTTAAACAATAAATTTAAAATGCTCTCTAACTTAAGTCTAACAAGTGTGCTGTATTGTACAAGGAATATAATTTAAATAGTCAGGAAGGTGTAACAAAGAACTCATGTATGTTTCTTGTTTCTTGTTTTGTGTGCAAGGGGCCTATGATTTGAAAGCAGCCCAAAGGTAATCTTTATCCACCACTGGCCAGATGCATTTTCTTTGGATGTGATGTGGGTTTCAATGCTGTCAATGAATGTGAGTTTCAATGGCAGAGAAGTTTTTCATTGTGAGACAGTATTGCTTTGTTTTTCAGATATCGTCTATTATACAACGACCCCTCATTAATATTCCAAAACGTGCACGCAAGATCTCCATTGCTGTTTAGACACTGTCTCACTATGTTAAAGGAGTTTAACATAGCAAGACAGCTTTACAAAAAGTAATGGAGATCTTCCTATCTCTGTTGCTTTTTTTAAAGGTGTCTCGCTATGTTGAACTCCTTTAACTTTGTAAAAAGTAATGGAGATCTTGCTTTCTCCGTTGCTTTTTTCAAAACTCCCTCGCTATGTTAAATGGGTTTACCATAGTGAGACAGCTTTAGAAAAGCAATGGAGATTCTCAGTTGCTTTTTTAAAGCTGTCTCGCTATGTTAAACTCCTTTAACATAGCGAGACAGTTTGTAAAAAGCAATGTAGATCTTACTTTCATAAGCATACGCATGCGCAGTACATCAGAACTGCCACAGAATACCAGACAGCTGCGGAAGGGCAGCAAGGAGGCATTATACAATGCCATTATTTAAGAAAAATAATTATTTTTTTTCTTAAATAATGTCATTGTATAATAGCAATAACCCACTTCTGGGTGTGGGTAATACTGGATTTACCCACAGTTGTCTTTGTTTGGCCACTCGGGTTCCGCCCTCGTGACCAAACCACGCCAACCATGGGAAATCCAGCATTACCCACACCCAGGCGTGGGTTATTGCTATATTAGTGCTTGTGCATTGTGCTATAAAATGTAAAAATAAAATCCAAATAATCACTATAGAAGTAAAACAACATGCACACATTGGTGTTTATGGTAAATGGGGTAAAACAGCCAGGTAATGGGACATTGGAATGGCTGCAGAGGGACTCTGGTGCTGTATTTTGGTTCTGTTTTTCAGTATGCGTTTGAAATTTGTTATCCCACAATCCCATTGGAGTGGGTGGGGTTGTGTAATTATATATGCAAATTTTATGTTAATCAGTGTACAGATTTGTACCTATTTTTCATCGGCCTTTTCCAGATTTTTGATATTTCCCGGTTGAGAGGTATGATATGCTGTATAGCTTTGTTTTTATTGATCCATAAATATTTGTATGTCTAAACACACACACAGACATATATATATATATATATATATATATATATATATGTAAAGAACATATATATGTGAATCTATATAAGTCTGTGTTTATGTATACAGATGTAAACAAACCTATATGCATCAATAACACTTCTAGAACTAATAAAAATCAAAAACCTGGTCCAAACAACTGCCACAGTGGTGTCTTAAACTTTCATTCCTGTTTATTGTATCGGAACTTCTTCAGAATGAACAAGAACGAAAGCTTAAGACACCACTGTGGCAGTTGTTTTGGTCCAGTTTTTTATTTTTATTAGTTCTAGAAGTGTTATTGGCATTTAATTATTCTTCTTCTACTTATTTCTCAGTTATTTGTGCAAACCTATATGTGTGTTAGTGGATGTCTACATGTATACATGCACGCACTCATGCACTGCCATGCAGGAAGTAGACTAAGGTGACAGTATAGCTGCTTTAACACCATCCTTGTCACTGACTCTTTATTGCATCTGAAGTTGTCAATTTATTTATTTATTTATTTATTTTTATTTATTTAACATTTGTTGACCGGGAATGTCTGACTAGGTTCCACAGAGCCTGTTTTCAGAGGAAGCCCGAGGAGAAATGCTCCAGATGCATGTTTTGGAATGTGGGAGGAAACCGGAGTACCCGGAGGAAACCCACGCAAACACAGGGAGAACATGCAAACTCCATACAGAAGGCACCCCAGCCGAGAATCGAACCGGAGAACCTCTTGCTGTGAGGTGACAATGTTAACCACTGCACCACTGTGCCGCCCACATTAATGTGTGAATTTGGTTTCAGTTTTTCAGATTTCAGAACCGAGTCATCCATTTCAAAAGCTCGTGGATTCCAAAAACTGTCGAGCGCATCCCTTTCCCATAATGCTTAGTGTAGACTACCTCAGATCTCATTTGCCACTTTCAAGCTTCAGACGTGTTTTTCGCTTTGCTCTCAAGCCTACCAGATAAGTAATTGTCATATTTTTGTCTATACTTTGCTCTTTCAGTCTCATCTTAACTTGTTCAGTTAATTGCACCTTCTGATCTCCCTTTCAGATGTTTTTTATTAGGTGAACTCCAATTTTTTCTGACTGTTCCTTTCCCCTTCGTCTACCTTTGGTAGTTCTTAATACCATCACTGGTATCCCTTTCCCTCTTTCTTACCATTAGGTAATCTTCATTACCATTGTTGGTAGTTTCCTCACCAAAAAAAAGGGTTTATCTTTAACTTGATCTCTTTCTCCCATTTTGTTGTTCCCTTTTCTTGCGGTAGTGTGTGTGTCTGTGCGTGGCTGCTTTTTGGCTTCTCTTTCTCATGGCTGATAAAGAAAAAGCCCCGGTGGGGTCTAAAAAGTGTTCCAAATGTGGACACAAAATTCCCTTCTCACACCAGCACTCTTTGTGTGTATGCTGCTTAGGTCCCTTGCACTTATAGGAGAACTGCGCTATCTTAGGTTCATAGGTAGATACTAGGCTATCGACCCAAGGGCCTAAGTAAGCCTAGCAAACAAGGTTCCCTGGCTTACGCCACCCAAAAAAGGTAATTTCCTGTGCCTCTGTTGAGCAGAGCCACAGAAGTGATCGCTGGGGTGTATTTCCTTTTTCCCATCCACTCATTAAGATTTTTCATGAAGAGTGCTAATGAGGAACTTTGCTTGACATAGATGGGTAGCTTGTTCCAGAGTATAAGAAGTCTCTGGGACAGGAATCTATCCCTCCAGCATGTCCTAATTATTGTGGCGACAAGGTTTAGGTCCCTAGAGCATGTAGCTTAGAGGGATTGGGATTTCTTTAGGTGTAGCATGTCCAACAGCTCTGGGTTTAACATAGCTTTATATGTTAGGCAGATATCTCCTCGGAGTAGGCAATATGTTACAGAGTAAAGCTGGAGTTGTTTTGAGACATTCAGTGTAGGGCATCTGTCTGAGGCCAGTAATCCTCTTTGTGAGGTACTTCTGTGGCCTTTCCAGCTGCTGCAGATGTCTTGTGAGGTACATTCCAAAAGAGGCGTTGTACTCTATAATGGGTCTAATGAGTGCCGAGTAGAGGGGAAAAAATGACCTCTTTTTTCTTGGATGAGAACTCTTTTGTGATGAGGTGTGCCACATAGAAGGATTTCCTGACTACTTTGGCGATGTGATTAGCAAAGGAGAGACTACTGTCCACCTGAGTCCCAAGGTCTCACACATTCGGCATTAAGTAAACTGCCATTTATGTGGTAGTTCATAGGTACAAAGTTTTTACCAAAGGGGATAACAATGCCCTTTTTGGCATTGAGCTTGAGGCCATGCCTCTGATACCAGACATCTGTCTCAGTGAGGTTCTTCTGTAGGATGTCCAAATCATTTGGGGACTCAACTATGGATCCTAGTTTGCAGTCATCTGTGAACTTCATTAGCCAGAGGCCTTCTGTGTTATCCTGTACTTCAGAGAAGTAGATACCAAACAAGAGAGGTCCCAGGACTGAAGCCTGTGGTACTCCACTTGTCACTGGTTTGAAGTCAGATTTGGAGTAGGCAACTTTTACAGTGTGGATTCTGTCAGTGAGCCAGTTGGCAACCCATCTTGTGATGTAGGGATTTCTGCTTAGTTTAGTGAGTTTAGCTATAATTCCAGAATGGGGGATGTTGTTGAAAGCCTTGGCGAGGTCAGAATAGGCTGTGTGAAACACCTTACCCTCATCTACAGCTTTGACGACTGCCTCAAAGAAGTCAATCAGGTTCAGAAGGCATGATCTGCCTTTCACAAACCCGAACTGAGTGGGGTCCAGAGTTTGGTGGTTACCAATGTCTTTGTTTATGAGTTCCATGAAGATACATTCCATGGCCTTGCAGATCAGTTCGATAGTTCCCAGGATCATTGGTGGCTCCCCCTTTCTGGAGTGGGAAAACTGTTGCTGTGTGCCATTCAGTGGGCAAAACGCCTGACGTGAGACTATGCTTAAATATGGTGCTTAGTTGGGCAGCCAGTTCATTCTGAAGTTCTTGTAAAATGCAGCCTGGGATGTTGTCCGATCCCATGGATACTGTTTTTGGTTTAAGAGATTGCAGCTTTTACCTGCATAGATGTGATTACAGGGACTCTGCATTCTTCCTGTATAGATATGGGCCTTTTAGGGGGTGAGAGGGGGGTAAAGTTAACACTGAACTTATCTACCAGGATGTTAGCAATATCAGTTGGTTCTGTAATTTTCGTGCCGTTGTGATGTAACTCAGGGCAGATCTGGGTGTTGCCATTAAGATTCTTGACATAGCTATAGAATGCTTTGTGGCTGCCCTTAGAATCAACGGTGATTTTGTTTTTGTAGCTAGCTTTGGAGGATCTTGTAAGGGATCTCAGCTTCTTACTGAGGCTGACCAGGGAGCTCCTCCACTCAATGGATTTTACTCTGGTTTGCAACAGTTTCTTCCTTCTGTTGTAGAGTTTGTTTATGGCAGGGGACCACCAGATTGGCTTCCTTTTTTTGGAGGATAGCGTCTTGGTTCTGTTTGGGATAGCATGATCCATGCACTTATGCATGGGTGTCATGAAGTTTGCCACTTCTGTCTTAAGAAGCATGAAGTTGGCTTTGGAGAAATTTTTTACTGTGGTTTCCTTAATGGTTGGTGGGGGCGGGATGCAGATATCTAGGATGATTAGCTTATGGTCGGATCTGACCAATGAGGAGTTGACTTCAGGTGTGGAACACTGGTCACTCATGTTGGTAATGTCTAGGTCTAAGATATTGTTGCCCTTGGTGGGGGTGTGGATAAGTTGATCCAGGGCATTGGAATTTATGAATTCCAGAAAGCTTTGAGCGAAGGAGTTGGACATGAGTAGTTTTCCCAGTTAATGGTTGGGTAGTTGAAATCGCCCATTATTATGGTGTTTGGTTGAACCCTAATATTTTTCAGTATATCAAGAAAAAGGAGTGGGAATCCTGGGGCATGGTGGGGGATCTGTAGCAAGCTACAATTTGGATTGCAGTGTTGCCCAGAGTTAGTTGCACTTGGATAACCTCGGATGCATTATAACCTGGAGGTGTGGATATCCTTAATGAATATGGACACACCTTCATCTTTGGTGTTCTGGTCCAGGTTAGATGGCCGAAAAGTGTGGTATGAGTTATAGCCTGGTAATGCAGGGGTGCTCTCTAGAGCCTTGAACCAGGTCTCAGTCACTGCACAGATATCAATGTTCTGCATTTTAAGGAGTGCCTCAAGTGAGTGCATTTTGAGATTTAAACTTCTAGAATTGAGTAGCATTACCCTCAGCTTTTAATTGCCTGTTCCTGTTATGGTGGTGAATTTGTCATTTGAATCTTCCCTAAAAAAGGCACTGTAGGGGCGGCAAGACCCTTAGCCAGTATATGGAATTTCAGGGGCGACAAGTGCAGGCCATCTGGCAAAGCATTGTGGTCTGTCGACCATGTCCATGTATTTTATGGTGAATAGTTTCTTTCGTTTAGACGTATCCATTTCAAAAGCTCGTGGATTCCAAAAACTGTCGGCGCATCCCTTTCCCATAATGCTTAGTGTAGACTACCTCAGATCTCATTTGCCACTTTCGCTTCTTCTTCAGACGTGTTTTTCGCTTTGCTCTCAAGCCTACCAGATAAGTAATTGTCATATTTTTGTCTATACTTTGCTCTTTCAGTCTCATCTTAACTTGTTCAGTTAACTGCACCTTCTGATCTCCCTTTCAGATGTTTTTTATTAGGTGAACTCCTCTTTTTTCTGACTGTTCCTTTCCCCTTCATCTACCTTTGGTAGTTCTTAATACCATCACTGGTATCCCTTTCCCTCTTTCTTACCATTAGGTAATCTTCATTACCATTGTTGGTAGTTTCCTCACCAAAAAAAAAAGGGTTTATCTTTAACTTGATCTCTTTCTCCCGTTTTGTTGTTCCCTTTTCTTGCGGTAGTGTGTGTGTCTGTGCATGGCTGCTTTTTGGCTTCTCTTTCTCATGGCTGATAAAGAAAAAGCCCCGGTGGGGTCTAAAAAGTGTTCCAAATGTGGACACAAAATTCCCTTCTCACACCAGCACTCTTTGTGTGTATGCTGTTTAGGTCCCTTGCACTTATAGGAGAACTGCGCTATCTTAAGTTCATAGGTAGATACTAGGCTATCGACCCAAGGGCCTAAGTAAGCCTAGCCAACAAGGTTCCCTGGCTTATGCCACCCAAAAAAGGTAATTTCCTGTGCCTCTGTTGAGCAGAGCCACAGAAGTGATAACTGGAGTGTATTTCCTGTTTCCCATCCACTCATTAAGATTTTTCATGAAGAGTGCTAATGAGGAACTTTGCTTGACATAGATGGGTAGCTTGTTCCAGAGTATAAGAAGTCTCTGGGGCAGGAATCTATCCCTCCAGCATGTCCTAATTATTGTGGTGACAAGGTTTAGGTCCCTAGAGCATGTAGCTTAGAGGGATTGGGATTTCTTTAGGTGTAGCATGTCCAACAGCTCTGGGTTTAACATAGCTTTATATGTTAGGCAGAGATCTCCTCGGAGTAGGCAATATGTTAAAGAGTAAAGCTGGAGTTTTTTTGAGACAGTCAGTGTAGGGCATCTGTCTGAGGCCAGTAATCCTCTTTGTGAGGTACTTCTGTGGCCTTTCCAGCTGCTGCAGATGTCTTGTGAGGTACATTCCAAAAGAGGCGTTGTACTCTATAATGGGTCTAATGAGTGCCGAGTAGAGGGGAACAATGACCTCTTTTTTCTTGGATGAGAACTCTTTTGTGATGAGGTGTGCCACATAGAAGGATTTCCTGACTACTTTGGCGATGTGATTAGCAAAGGAGAGACTACTGTCCACCTGAGTCCCAAGGTCTCACACATTCGGCATTAAGTAAACTGCCATTTATGTGGTAGTTCATAGGTACAAAGTTTTTACCAAAGGGGATAACAATGCCCTTTTTGGCATTGAGCTTGAGGCCATGCCTCTGATACCAGACATCTGTCTCAGTGAGGTTCTTCTGTAGGATGTCCAAATCATTTGGGGACTCAACTATGGCTCCTAGTTTGCAGTCATCTGCGAACTTCATTAGCCAGAGGCCTTCTGTGTTAGCCTGTACTTCAGAGAAGTAGATACCAAACAGGAGAGGTCCCAGGACTGAAGCCTGTGGTACTCCACTTGTCACTGGTTTGAAGTCAGATTTGGAGTCTGCAACTTTTACAGTGTGGATTCTGTCAGTGAGCCAGTTGGCAACCTATCTTGTGATGTAGGGATTTCTACCTAGTTTAGTGAGTTTAGCTATAATTCCAGAATGGGGGATGGTGTTGAAAGCCTTGGCGAGGTCAGAATAAGCTGTGTGAAACACCTTACCTTCATCTACAGCTTTGATGACTGCCTCAAAGAAGTCAATCAGGTTCAGAAGGCATGATCTGCCTTTCACAAACCCGAACTGGGTGGGGTCCAGAGTTTGGTGGTTACCAATGTCTTTGTTTATGAGTTCCATGAAGATACATTCCATGGCCTTGCAGATCAGCCTCGTCAGGCTAATAGGGCGATAGTTCCCAGGATCAGTGGTGGCTCCCCCTTTCTGGAGTGGGAAAACTGTTGCTGTGTGCCATTCAGTGGGCAAAACGCCTGACGTGAGACTATGCTTGAATATGGTGCTTAGTTGGGCAGCCAGTTCATTCTGAAGTTCTTGCAAAATGCAGCCTGGGATGTTGTCCGGTCCCATGGATGCTGTTTTTGGTTTAAGAGATTGCAGCTTTTACCTGCATAGATGTGATTACAGGGACTCTGCATTCTTCCTGTATAGATATGGGCCTTTTAGGGGGTGAGAGGGGGGTAAAGTTAACACTGAACTTATCTACCAGGATGTTAGCAATATCAGTTGGTTCTGTAATTTTCGTGCCGTTGCCATGATCGCCGTAACTCAGGGCAGATCTGGGTGTTGCCATTAAGATTCTTGACATAGCTATAGAATGCACTTTGTGGCTGCCCTTGAATCAACGGTGATTTTGTTTTTGTAGCTAGCTTTGGAGGATCTTGTAAGGGATCTCAAAGCTATATATACTGCAGGCTGACCAGGAGGCTCCTCCACTCAATGGATTTACTCTGGTTTGCAACAGTTTCTTCCTTCTGTTGTAGAGTTTGTTGTATGGCAGGGGACCACCAGATTGGCTTCCTTTTTGGAGGATAGCGCCTTGGTTCTGTTTGGGATAGCATGACATAGTCCATGCACTTATGCATGGGTGTCATGAAGTTGCCACTTCTGTCTTAAGAAGCATGAAGTTGGCTTTGGAGAAATTTTTACTGTGGTTTCCTTAATGGTTGGTGGGGCGGGATGCAGATATCTCTAGGATGATTAGCTTATGGTCGGATCTGACCAATGCGGAGTTGTCTTCAACTGTGGTACACTGGTCACTCATGTTGGTAATGTCTAGGTCTCAGATATTGTTGCCCTTGGTGGGGTGGATAAGTTGATCCAGGGCATTGGAATTTAGGAATTCCAGAAAGCTTTGAGCGAAGGAGTTGGACATGAGAAGTTTTCCCAGAGAATGGTTGGGTAGTTGAAATCGCCTATTATGGTGTTTGGTTGAACCCTAATATTTGTCAGTATATCAAGAAAAGTAGAATCCTGGGGCATAATTTGGTGGGGGATCTGTAGCAACAACCAGCTACAATTTGATTGCAGTTTTGCCCAGAGTTAGTTGCACTTGGATAACCTCGGATGCATTATAGCCTGGAGGTGTGGATATCCTTAATGAATATGGACACATCTCCATCTTTGGTGTTCTGGTCCAAGTTAGATGGCCGAAAAGTGTGGTATGAGTTATAGTCTGGTAATGTAGGGGTGCTCTGTAGAGCCTTGAACCAGGTCTCAGTCACTGCACAGATATCAATGTTCTGCATTTTAAGGAGTGCCTCAAGTGAGTGCATTTTGAGATTTAAACTTCTAGCATTGAGTAGCATTACCATCAGCTTTTAATTGCCTCTTCCTGTTATGGTGGTGAATTTGTCATTTGAATCTTCCCTAAAAAAGGCACTCTAGGGGCAAGACCCTTAGCCAGTATATGGAATCTCAGGGGCGACAAGTGCAGGCCATCTCTGGCAAAGCATTGTGGTCTGTCGACCATGTCATCCCAGGCAGACAGATCCTGGATCCCCAGAATGACACCAGAAGCTAGCCAATTGTTGAAGTCAATCATTTTCTCCTTGTACCGCGGTATCATTCTGGGTGATGGCAGGATGCTACTCAGGGCTAGGGTCATACCTCCCTGGGCTACAAGATCGGAGAGCTCTTTTATGTCTCTTTTCATGTAGTCGAGGGTATGTCTCAGAATCACACCAACATGGAGAATTACAGAGTCATATTTGTACTTGTTGTGGAGTGACCTGAGTGCATGGTTATGTGGAGGATCATGGCACATGACAGGCAGCTGACATTAACCTTCTCCTTGTTTAGCCTTATGGGTGGGACATCAGTAATGTGTGCCTTTACTATAGAGTCACCTATAACTAGTGTGTTGGGTACGTTGTTTTGCCTTATGGGCTGTGTTTTATTGGCACACTGAGTCTGCGGGCTATGTGTCATTTGGGTTGTGTTAGGAGGTGGAGTTTGCTTGCGTTTCTGCTTTGGAGGTCTCCGTTGCTTGAGCAGATTATTATTGAGAACCTCCGCAATTGTTTTTGTGTTTCTATGTGTGGATTTTGGTGGTGCAGGTTTAGTGGGACTATGTGATGAGTGTGGTGTGGTGCAAGTGTTTACCTTCTCCTCTTGACTGTCAAGTTCAGTCTTGGTTGGATAGAGCTTTAACTACAGTCTGGCTAGATAAGTGCATCTCTCACAGGTTGTGGTGTTGGGTGGCAGGAGGAGAGGGTTGTCTGTGTACATGAGGCAATTGCTACATTGCCCCAAGATGCCCAGATTTATCAGATAGACAGGAGAGAACACTGAGAGCTGACCCTTAGACATGCCTGAATAAAAAACTACTTTCTTCTAGACAACTGAGGAAAGTGAGTATAAGAGCTGTTTTTCTCTAAGCAAGTGAGGAAAGTAAGTACAAAAACTGTTTTCCTCTAGGTAAAGAGGAAGGTTGAGTGATATAGTAATTTGTAGTTTATTTAGTGCTAACAACAAGTTCTGAACAAGTGCTGAGCATGAATAAGCAAATTCAAGTGCTAAAACTAAGAATCTGTACCTGGAACTTGTGGTAGATAGGCTACCTAGTGCTTACCACTCCCACTGATAAGCTAGAATGCTTCCATCCAACACAGAAATGCTTGGGCACCTCAGAAGCTTACAAACAGTCTTGGATACAGCAAACCTGTATCTGGAATAGACTAGTTACAGGAAAGGTCTGAGACAAGCACAAACATTCAGAGCTGACTTCTAAATCTTCCGCTCTGAAACACTCTTCAGAACTGAAGCCTACCTATTCAGCCCCAACACCTTCATTGGTGCTGAAACAATTGGAGCCCCCCCCTTCCACCTCTTTTTAGGATGAGGTACTCTCCCTAAATTGACCCCTTTGCTACCAGGCCACCATCTCCCTTCTTGGCCAGATCAAAGCCTCCCTCGGTGGCCTCTGTTCATTATTCCAAGAGCCTTACTGAAGACAACATGGAGAGGTTGGTGCTGAAAATTCTCTAGACCCAATGTGTATCAGGTATTCTGTTGGTTCCTACCCCATAAGGACTTTAGAGTCCTCTGTTCCAAGCTTTCTGGAACTGATCAATTCGGCTCTGAATGTATCCTTTTCTTTAGAGTGGATGGCTGTGCTGAGCACTTCGGTTGTGTCAGAATTGGAATTATCTTGGATCCGGGCTTGCCTGTCGGTTCCGGGACGTTGAGGTCGACTCCTTCTTTATTGGAGCCATCTTGTGGGATCAGCATGGACAAGTTTGGATCTAACTTCAGTCTCAAGGGAGCTCGCTTCAGTGCGGGGGGGGGGGTGTTTTGTTGCTAAGGTCTGCTCTTTCAGTTGGGACACTCACTTGTCCCTTGGGGGGAGGGTCTGCCTTCGAGGCCATGAAGAGGGCATTAGCTACTTCTAGCTCCAGGTCAGTTTCTTCCTCCTTGGAGCCTCCTTCTCTGACCCCTATTGATCCGGAGCATCTACTAACCCCTCCACCAGGACAGTGGGTACCGCAGCCACAGGTTACCCACCAGGGTGCCCCCTCTTCTTTCGAAACCTCTCTAAAAGCTCCCCCTGAGGAGGTTCCTCAGAAGAATTTGTGTAACAGGAAATACTTAGACTCCTCGGAAGAGTCCATCATAGAAAACATGGATTTCAATGAGGGTGAAGGGTCCCTTAGGTCACCTCCTGATCACATCTCCTTTGGAGACATCCCGGAAATCCTTAAGCAGGGAAGTGATTGGAAGCCCCACAACCTTTCAACCGAGGAATCTGTGTACCTGCAGTCTTTTGGTGCCTGCCCATCTACTTCCTGGGTGTCTCCACCCACTGACAAGCTCATTGTGTTCATTTCCCAGCGGGTGTGGAAGGTTCCTGTAAAGAGTGAACCAATACCAAAGAGACCAGATAAAATTATTACAGCCCTGAAAGACAAGCCCTTTTGAACCAAAGGAAGTCCTGTAGATGCCATGATGGTAGCAGTGGCCACTAAAAAGGAACTGGCACAGGAAAGTTCCTCTAGCCATCCTCCCAACAAGGAGTCTTGGATGATGGCTAGATTTGGAAGCAAGTGCATGCTTCATTGACCTTTGCTCTATGGTCTTTAAACTACCTTACAGGTTCATAGGTTCATAGATTAGTAGTGGACCATTTTAAGCCTAGCTAATTACCCCAGGTGAGAATCAAACCCTGGACTTTGTGCTTGTAAGGTAAACACCTTAACCTCTATGCCAACCTCTCATCCAACCTGGCACATTTTAGCAGACTACAGAGAGAACTGATCAATGGGCTATCAGATACTCTCTCTGCAGCTGTTTCTGAGGAGGTATGAGAAACAAATAGTCACCTCTCAGTTGGCTGTACTGACTTACATCTCTAATTCTTCCATGAGGCTCATTTCACATGCAGCCAAACGAATGAATATAGCAGCAGGTTCAGGTGTTTCCATAAGGAGGCATGCCTGGATGCACTTGTGTGACTTTGCAGAGGCCTTCAAGTCTTCATTTGTCAATGCACCCTTTGATGGCTCATCCTTTTTTGGCCCAGCAGTTAGAGACACATTTATCAGGTGTGAGAAGGATGGGAAAACCCTTTTTACCATGGGAGTATGTTTCTTCACACCTCAAAGGTCCTTCCCTAAGAGCCAATGAGGAACGGGGAATATGTAGTTCTGAAAGTCCCAAGGGTCTTCCCAGCGCACATGTGGTGATGTTTCCCCCAGGGGAATAGGGGGGAACAATAATGGAATATGCTACCCTAGTGGTAGGGATGGCCCACAAACTCAGGGTTTCCAAGATTCTTTATTTGGGAATCCTTTCCAGTACTCCTGAAAGGAGGCCCAATTGTCCATCTCTGGAAACAATCGGGAGTCGCTTATCCCTGCACCTTACAGCCTGCCACGAAATCACCTCCGATATTTGGGTGCAGAGAGTTATTTCCAGAAGTTATTCAATTCCCTTTTCCCTTCCACCACTCTTTTCAAAGAAATTTGCCAATGTTACACCCAGTCAGAGGAACAAGCAGCCATACAAACACAAAAGCTGCTAGAAAAAAGAGTCATCCAGAAAGTGCCAACAGATCAAATAGAATCCGGATTTTACTCAAGATTCTTTTTAGTGCCAAAAAAGACAGGGTACTGGAAACCAGTTTTGGATCTTGGTGGACTGAGCAAATCTGTTTGTTAAACCAAATTCCAGATGGTCACTGTTCAGTCCATTCTTCCATCTTTTAGGAAAGGATGACTGGATGTGCTCTATAGATCTTCAAGACACATACTACCACATAAAGGTGGGACAGATGCTCCAGAAGATACATTCGCTTCTGCCTGGGTGCCAGTCATTACCAATTCAGAGTTCTGTCCTTTGACCTCATCACAGCCCCCAGGGTGTTCACCAAATTCATGGCAGTACTAGCAGCTTACTTAAGACTGCAAGGATTCCGGGTGTTTCCATACTTGGATGAATGGCTCATTTCCACTACTACCAGGCAGCTACTTATAACAGCAAGTCTTACTGTTGTGCAACCATTCAGGCATAACAGTCAATGTCTGACATTTACAGGAGCCTTGCTGAACACAACAAACATCACCGCCTCACTTCCTCCATCTCGATTAGAAACGATCCAGACACAAGTCCAGACACTGTTACAAAGGAACAGAGTTCCAGCACGTCTAGTACTTCAAGCATTAGGGTCAATGTCGGCTGCCAGTTTTGTGTTGCTGCTTGCAACACAATGATCCATCCTTCAGCATCCCTTGTCAATGCCAATCTTAATCAGCAACACATGCAACAGGGATCTCCTATGATGGGTTCATTCAAAACAAGTCTTACTAGGGCGCCCATTCATTCCCCCTCAACCCAAGGCCACAGTGACCATGGATGCTTCTCAGCTTGGGTGGGTGGGGCATTGCCTGGGAAAGACAGTCCAAGGCACTTGGTCTCCAACAGAAGCCAATCTGTACATAAATGTTATAGAGATGAGAGCAGTGCTATTAGCGCTGCAAGCATTCTAGGACTCTATACCTCTAGGGATGATTGCGATTCAGACAGACATGTCATTGGTCTGGTACGTCAACAAACAAGGAGGAACCAGATTTTATCCCTTATGCCAAGAAGCCCTCATGGTATGTCAATGGGTGATCTCATCCAACCGCTTTCTAACTGCAACGCATATTCCGGGAAAATCCAATTGTGATGGCAGACAAATTAAGCAGGTGCATTCTTCTATCTCATGAATGGTCCCTCAACTCAAAAGTTTCAGAGATGATTTTCCATATGTGTGTCAGCCTTGCTGTGACCTGTTTGCCTCCCCTCTGAACAACAAATGCAGCAGCTACTTTGCCCTCATCTCCCCAGAGGTAGAATTACCAGGGGACACTCTTTCCCACAGTTGGCCACCAGGTCTCCTTTATGCCTTACCCCCAACCCCACTAATTCCTAAATTCCTACAGATAGCAGCCAGGTTGAAGAGCAAAGTAATCCCCATTGCCCCCTTTTGGCCTCAGCAAATATGGCTTCCCTTCCTCTGGCCTCAACTGATAGAGCAACCTTGGATTCTGGACCCAACTCCAGACCTTCTGTCACACCTGACAGGCATCAGTCACCCAGAGACTGCAACTGTCAAGCTGACAGCTTGGTTTCTCCAATTCCATTAGTAGCCGGGCATAATATGTTGTTTTCCCTAGTCCACCACATCCTTTTATCATCTCACAAACCATCTACACATAGGCTTTACACAAGTAAATGGAAAAGATTTGTTCATTGGGCATCTCTGCATCACTGTGATCATTTTTCAGCACCAGTACATGAACTTCTTCATTTCCTAATGCCCATTTTCAATGAAGGTGCTTCTACTTCTACTGTTAAAGTCCAGCTGGCAGCCATTTCTAATTTCCACAATGGTTTTCCAGGATCTTCAGTAGGCTCTCACAGCCTTTGTAAAGCCTTTATGAAAGGTGCTCTCCTTGTCAAGCTCCTCTCTGGGACCTTACTCTGATGGTGCAAGCTCTGACACAATCCCCCTTTGAAACAGCCTCTAAATGTGATCTAAAGTTTCTATCCCGGAAAAAAAATATTTTTTTGGTAGCCATCACTTTGGCTAGATGAATTTCAGTGATTCAAGCACTTTGGTCTAGACCACCATATTTGATTTTTAAGGATTTTAAGGAGTTTCTCTCAGAACTAATCCATCCTTTCTACCTAAGGTGGTATTGGAAACCAGTCTTAACCAGTCCATCAACCTTCCAGTGTTTTTGCCCAAATTTCTCTAACAAAAAAGAATACTCCTTGCACCTGTTAGATGTTCACAAACAGCTAAGATTTTACCTTCACAGGACTAAGGATTTCAGGAAATCCGATCAGCTCTTTATTGCTTTTTCACATATTAAATTAAGACAGACTGTAAACAAGGTAACCTTGGTTAAATGGATTTTGGACTGTATTTCTTTTGTTTATGTGAAGAAAGGTATGTCCTTGCCTATATCTCCTAAAGCATATTCTAATAGGGCAGTTGCTACTTCTGCTGTCTTCCAAATGAGGACATCTATAGATGACATCTGTGCAGCTGCAACATGCATGTCTCCCATATCTTTGTTATTCATTACACATTAGATCTAGTCTCGACAGGAACAACATCATTTGGTTCAATAGTGCTCAGGAATATCCTTCCTTGAGTCCACCCATGGATTTAGGTAGCTGGGGATTCTGTCCCACATACTGATGACAGAATAAAAATTGACAGCTTTTGATAAAGAAGTTTTGTCTTATCATAACATTCCATCTGAGTTGTCCATTTCATCTGTCATCAACTTCCCTCCCTCTTTCGTTTTTCTGGGAAGAACGGACATCCTACTGAGATGTTTCTTTGTAATATATTATTCTTCCAGATATGGGCTCCTTTCATATATCCTTTACATCTTTCCTTTACTTATCAGAAAACTCAATCTGAGGTAATCTACCCTAAGCATTATGGGAAAGGGATGTGCTCGAGAGTTTTTGGAATCCACAAGCTTTTGAAATGGCCAAGTCAGTTCTGAAGGATCAGAACCAAACCCACACACTGATGAAAGATGGACAACTCAGATGGAACAATATGGTAAGACATAACATTTTTTTATAAGTAACAATCATTTCCATTTGTTATATGCCAGTTGACAAGCCTATTAAAAGTGTGACTCAAGCCTTCAGTTATCTAAATTTTTAGAAATGATAATCTTACTTGAGTGATGGCACACTCTCAGACTGCACTGGATTTTTTTTCAGGATAACTGGTGCCATATTTGTAAGAATTTGGTGGGGGAGGCAAATAGCAGGATGCAAGCTCAGCAGTAATTACATGCAGACATCAATTTGCCATTACAGAGTTAGAGTTCTTCCTGGATATGCAAACAGAAGGCAAACATTTCCAGCTCAGATTGGACAACACAATATAGTTCAGCAGGCAGCAATCAGCAAAAAGGGTGAGGTGAAGAATAATTGGAGAGTTTACAGTGTTACTTTCACAGTGGGCTCAATTCAAGAGAGTGGCACCTGAAACAGCACCAATACTAGTGTGGGTACAAATTCATTCACATTATTGGTGGACATATGAGAATAACAGATAATAAACGCCCTAGGTACAAGTAATTAGGTGGCTTATAAAAGGGCACTACAGCACTTTAGAGATACTAGGAAGGTGGAAGGTTGTCCATTTGTATGGCTCATAGCAGTACAACAATGGAGGGCACACACCCTGCTACTGTTAGAGGCTGATTAAAACAACTTGAAGGCAGCATTATACCTGGCAAGCTATCAGCTGGCTGCACAAAGCCATGGGATGGCAGTGCTTGCAAGCTGAAGGCAGCATTACACCTGGCAAGCTATCAATGGCTGCACAAAGCCATGGGATGGGAGTTCTTGTCTTATGGGATAAACTCCAAATGTTATGTCATTAGTAATATACAAGATTGTTTTTCATAGCCTGTTGTTTATCAGCCATATGTGGAGAATTTAATTGGTCAGAATAAGAGTATTCTAATGATAAATAGGAGCAACCTATGACTGATCAAGAGGTGAAGAACCAATGGCTGGCTCCAGCCACAGGGGCCACAGAATGGAATGTAGCACAGTGCCTACAACATTACCTAACACTGTACCTCCAACACAGAGGTCCACTCAAAGAGTTTCAACATAGGCTGGTACTTAAGAAGTAGCAGTTTTCTGCAATGAGAAGGGTACCCTAAATATCCACCTTCAGGTAAGCTCTGTATTGAGGAAAACAGTGTAGTGATGAAGCTTGGACCCCAGTCATATACCCCATGCTCAGTCCCACACTCATTTTGCATAATGGCAGACTCTCATGTACAATGGGCAAGGGCATCATGGGAGAACATCAAGAAAATAAGAAAATGAAAATCCAAAGCTTATGAAACATAGCTGAAAAATAAACTCTTCTAGCATAACATTGCCATCTTTTATTTGCAGAACCTGTGTGTTACCTGTAAGACATACACTGCACCTTCCAACAATACTTTTTGGAGGTTCCTGCATGTTTGATTGCCTGGTACCTTGCTTGTGCTCTTCCATGTGAATGGAAACTCCTGTCTTATATAGCAACTTCTGGAACATGCTGCCATCATGTGCAATATACTATGGTACAAAAGGCATAACACGTAAAATATGTGTTAAAACCAAAATTATGATATTTACACTGAGGCCACAAAGTTGGCTGAGCTGTACACCCTTTCATTATCACTACTGTTGCCTACTATTCATGGTTATACTTGTATCAAGGGTTTTTATTGATTTATCTATTTAATATTTGTTTACTGAGAAATTCCTACTGGGACAGAGTCCATTTTCAGTGGAGACCCAGGGAGAAATGCTCTAAATGCATGTCTTTGGAATATGGGAGAAAACCTGAGCACCTGGAGGAAACCCAAGCAAATGCAGAGAGGATATGCAGACTCCACAGAAGGCACTCCAGCCGAGAATCGAACTGGAGAACCTCTTGCTGTGAAGTGACAACACTAACCACTGCACCACTGCGCTTCCCCAAATGGCAAATGGTTCAAGTAGCATTTTTTAAAAAAAAGAACAAAAAGTTTAATTTTTTGATTTTTTTTCCAAAATTTTTTTTTTTTTTGGGGGGGGGGGGGAAAAAAAAAAATTTTTATCCCTTTTTTTTTCCCTTTTTTTTGCCATTTTTGGGGAAAATTTTTGGTTTGGAAAAGGGGGCCCTTTCCACTTTTTCCTTTTTTTTTGGAATTTTATTTTGGGGAACCCCCTCCCAGGGTTTTTTTAAAAAACAAAAAAAAAAAAAAAAAAAAAAAAAAAAAAAAAAAAAAAAAAAAAGGGGGGGGGGGGGGGGGGGGGGGGGGGGTTAAAGGGGGTTTTTTTTGGGTTGGGGGGGGGGGGAAAATTGTTTTCTATATTTGTGATTAGGGTTGATATTTTAAATAAGTTTATATTACGTGTGTGTGTATTTTTGGGATTTTAAAATTAAATTGGGGGATGTTTGTTTGTGGTTGTGTTGTGTGTTTTTTTTTGGGTTAGTGACAAAATGTTTTTTGGAAACTTAAGGTTAGTAAGGGTTTTAGATTTTAAAGCTCGGGATGAAATTGTGCCAACCTTACCCTTATTTTCCCTTAAAAATAAAATTCCTTAAATACCTTTGAAAATTAAAGCACAACTTTGGAATTAGAGTTTTGTGAATGAAAATTACGAAATGCAAATTGTTTCATTCAATTTTGTTTACATAAGGATTCCTTATAATTTTCAGGCACATGAGGCGGGTTTTAAATCTGGTTCTGAAACAATACTCCTCATGTTTTAACCTAATAAACTTTAAATGAAAAGGGCATTGAAAGGGTACGGGGGTTTTAAAAATTTTTTGTACTTTGAAAGGGAAATTCCAACGGAAACCAGGGCTGTTCATTTTTTTTTCGACAAACAATCTTTGGGATTCTGGATTTGTTTTTTTTTTTTGTTTAAATGAATTTTTCATGGATTTGTGGATAATTAAGTTTTTGGTTGAAAGGAAAATTTTGTTTTATAGTGGCTTTTTATTTTTTATCTCTTTGTTTGTGGTTTGTTGTTTTCTTCTTTTGTGGTGTACTTTTTTAGGAAATATTTGGCATAGTACCTGTAATAAATGTGCCAAGGAGTTGTTTTTATTTGCACCTTGCAATACTTTTTATTTTAATATTTTAAAATAATTTTAAAAATGGGGCAACATTTTGATCGGGATTTTTAAATATTTTTTTGTTGAATTCAGGTTATGTCTGCCTTCTTTGTTATAAATTTATACCTTTTCCAGCACTAAAGAAAATTTTAATTGATTCTAAAAATTTTTCTGTAAAACGGGCTTTTTTTTTTTATTTACATACCTTTTTCCTTTTGATACAAAAGGTTTTTATCAAGTATGTGAAAAACATTTAATTTTTGTTTTATTATTGGGAAAATGTTTTTACTTATTAATTATTATGGTTTAAAAAGATTTATTAATGTTTTATATAAAAACTGTTGTTTAAACTGCAATAAATATTTTTTTTATATTACTGGATTTCTATCCTTGGTACAGGTAAAAAGCCTAAATTACCAATTTTGTGAATTTATCCTCACATTTTTTTCTGTTCCTTTTAAAATTTCCGGGCCAGGATTTGGTTAAAACAAAACATTTTTTTTTAATTTTCTAAGTTTAAAAAGTAGAAATTGTCCCTTTTTGAGGTGATTCCCCCATTATTGGCTTTGCCCTGTATTTTTTCTTTAGACTTGACAATATGGTGAAAAAATGTTAAAAGTGCCTTTAAATTTTTCTTCTTCCTTCGGAAACGGATTTTTAGTTGTTACCTGATTTGAAAGGATTTGGGTAAATTTGGAGTGAAATCAAAGTTAACAAACATTTTATAAAACTTTCCAAAATTATATAAGAATTTTAAAAATTTCCCTGTTTTTGCCCTTTTTGCCCCAATTAAAATAAGTCAAGAACTGGGAAATGCCTATGGCTTAACTCTGGTTCAATTTAATTAAAAAATTTATTAAATTTTAAGTTAAAGTAGTTTTTGGGAAATGTTCTAATGGGCGTTTTCATTATGGTGCTGATTTTTTCATTGCCTATGGAAAAATGTTCAAATAATACTTTTAAAATTTGCTTTTTTTAAGAAACTTTTTATATAAAAATTTCTAAATAGGGCAAATTCTGGTTCAGTTTTTGCATTATACTGGAAAAATTTTAAAACAAAAATTTAAAATTTTAACAAGTTAAAAGTGTGCTGTTTGTCAAGGAAATTTTTTAAAAGTCAGGAAGGTGTAAAAAAATATTATTTTTTTTTTTTTTTGTGTGCAAGGGGCCTATTTTTGAAAGCGAAAGGAATTTTACCCAATGGAAATGCATTTTCTTTGGATGTATTTTTCAATGCTGTCAATAAATGTGATTTAATGGGAAAGTTTTCATTTGGGTTTCTTTGTTTTAGAAAAGTCTATTATACAAACCCCATTAATATTCCAAAAACGCAAGATCTCCATTGCTGTTTAGACACTGTCTTATGTTGGAGTTTAATATAGCAAGGCAGCTTTAAAAAAAGTAATGGAGATCTTCCTATCTTCGTTGCTTTTTTTAAAGGTGTCTCGCTATGTTAAACTCCTTTAACTTTGTAAAAAGTAATGGAGATCTTGCTTTCTCCGTTGCTTTTCAAAACTCCCCCTATGTTAAATGGGTTTACATAGTGAGACAGCTTTAGAAAAGCAATGGAGATTCTCAGTTTTTTTAAAGCTGTCTCGCTATGTTAAACTCCTTTAACATAGTGAGACAGTTTGTAAAAAAGGGAAATCTTACTTTCATAAGCATACGCATGAAAGTACATCAGAACTGCCATAGAATACCAGACAGCTGCGGAAGGGCAGCAAGGAGGATATACAATGCCATTATTTAAAAAAAATAATTTTTTTTTTCTTAAATAATGTCATTATATATAATAACCACTTCGGGGTGGGGTAATTGGATTTCCCCAGGTTGTCTTTGTTTGGCCACTCGGTTCCCCCGTGACCAAACCACGCCAACCAGGGGCCCAGCATTACCCCCCCCCCGGGGATTTTATTAGTCTTGTGCATTGTGCTATAAAATGTAAAAATAAAATCCAAATAATCACGATAGAAGTAAAACAACATGCACACATTGGTGTTTATGGAAAATTTAAAAAAGCCAGGTAATGGGACATTGGAATGGCTGCAGAGGGACTCTGGTGCTGTATTTTGGTTCTGTTTTTCAGTATGCGTTTGAAATTTGGTATCCCACAATCCCATTGGAGTGGGTGGGGTTGTGTAATTATATATGCAAATTTTATGTTAAACAGTGTACAGATTTGTACCTATTTTTCATGGGCTTTTTCCAGATTTTGGTTATTTCCCGGTTGAGAGGTATGATATACTGTATAGCTTTGTTTTTATTGATCCATAAATATTTGTATGTCTAAACACACACACAAACATATATATATATATATATATATATATATATATATGTAAAGAACATATATATGTGAATCTATATAAGTCTGTGTTTATGTATACAGATGTAAACAATATATAAAAATTTAGAACTAATAAAATTAAAACACCAAGTGGTGTCTTAAACTTTCATTCCTGTTTATTGTATCAGAACTTCTTCGGGTGAACAAGAACAAAGCTTAAGACACCACTGTCAGTTTTTTAGTTTTTTTTTTAACAAATTTATTTTTTTTTCTTCTACTTATTTCTCAGTTATTTGTGCAAACCTATATTTTTTAGTGGATGTCTACATGCACACCCCTCATGCACTGCCATGCAGGAAGTAGACTAAGGTGACAGTATAGCTGCTTTAATAGCATCCTTGTCACTGACTCTTTATTGCATCTGAAGTTGTCAATTTATTTATTTATTTATTTATTTTTTATTTATTTAACATTTGTTGACCGGGAATGCCCGACTAGGTTCCACAGAGCCTGTTTTCAGAGGAAGCCCGAGGAGAAATGCTCCAGATGCATGTTTTGGAATGTGGGAGGCCGAGTACCGGAGGAAACCCAAAACACGGGGAGAACATGCAAACTCCACACAGAAGGCACCCCAGGAAATGAACCGGAGAACCTCTTGCTGTGAGGTGACAATGTTAACCACTGCACCACTGTCCCCCCACATTAATGTGTGTTTGGTTTCATTTTTTCAGATTTCAGAACCGAGTCATCCATTTCAAAAGCTCGGGATTCCAAAACTGTGGCCATCCCTTTCCCATAATGCTTAGTGTAGACTCCCTCAGATCTCATTTGCCACTTTCAAGCTTCAGGCGTTTTTTTGCTTTGCTCTCAAGCCTACCAGATAAGTAATTGTCATATTTTTGTCTATACTTTGCTCTTTCAGTCTCATCTTAACTTGTTCAGTTAACTGCACCTTCTGATCTCCCTTTCAGATGTTTTTATTAGGTGAACCCCCTTTTTTCTGACTGTTCCTTTCCCCTTCATCTACCTTTGGTAGTTCTTAATACCATCACTGGTACCCCTTTTCCCCTCTTTCTTACCATTAGGTAATCTTCATTACCATTGTTGGTAGTTTCCTCACCAAAAAAGGGTTTATCTTTAACTTGATCTCTTTCTCCCTTTTGTTTTTCCCCTTTTCATGTGTGTGTCTGTGCATGGCTGCTTTTTGGCTTCTCTTTCTCATGGCTGATAAAGAAAAAGCCCCGGTGGGGTCTAAAAAGTGTTCCAAATGTGGACACAAAATTCCCTTCTCACACCAGCACTCTTTGTGTGTATGCTGTTTAGGTCCCTTGCACTTATAGGAGAACTGCGCTATCTTAAGTTCATAGGTAGATACTAGGCTATCGACCCAAGGGCCTAAGTAAGCCTAGCCAACAAGGTTCCCTGGCTTATGCCACCCAAAAAAGGTAATTTCCTGTGCCTCTGTTGAGCAGAGCCACAGAAGTGATAACTGGAGTGTATTTCCTGTTTCCCATCCACTCATTAAGATTTTTCATGAAGAGTGCTAATGAGGAACTTTACTTGACAGAGATGGGTAGCTTGTTCCAGGGTATGGGAAGTCTCTGGGACAGGAATCTATCCCTCCAGCATGTCCTGTTTATTGTGGTGACAAGGTTTAGGTCCCTAGAGCGTGTAGCTCGGAGGGATTGGGATATTTCTTTAAGTGGAGCATGTCCAACAGCTCTGGGTTTAACATAGCTTTATATCTTAGGCAAGATCTCCTTGGAGTAGGCAATATGCTATGGAGTAAAGCTGGAGTTTTTTTTGAGATAGTCAGTGTAGGGCATCTGTTGAGGCCATCATCCTCTTTGTGAGGTACTTCTGTGGCCTTTCCAGCTGCTGCAGATGTCTTGTGAGGTACATTCCAAAAGAGGTTTTATAATGGGTCTAATGAGTGAGTAGAGGGAACAATGACCTCTTTTTTCCTGGATGAGAACCCTTTTGTGATGAGGTGTGCCACATAGAAGGATTTCCTGACTACTTTGGCGATGTGATTAGCAAAAGAGAGACTACTGTCTACCTGGGTCCCAAGGTCTCACACATTCAGCATTAAGTAAACTGCCGTTTATGTGGTAGTTCATAGGTACAAAGTTTTTACCAAAGGGGATAACAATGCCCTTTTTGGCATTGAACTTGAGGCCATGCCTCTGATACCACACATCTGTCTCAGTGAGGTTCTTCTGTAGGATGTCCAAATCATTTGGGGACTCAACTATGGATCCTAGTTTGCAGTCATCTGTGAACTTCATTAGCCAGAGGCCTTCTGTGTTATCCTGTACTTCAGAGAAGTAGATACCAAACAAGAGAGGTCCCAGGACTGAAGCCTGTGGTACTCCACTTGTCACTGGTTTGAAGTCAGATTTGGAGTCTGCAACTTTTACAGTGTGGATTCTGTCAGTGAGCCAGTTGGCAACCCATCTTGTGATGTAGGGATTTTACCTAGTTTAGTGAGTTTAGCTATAATTCCAGAATGGGGATGGTGTTGAAAGCCTTGGCGAGGTCAGAATAGGCTGTGTGAAACACCTTCCCTTTCATCTACAGCTTTGTGACTGCCTCAAAGAAGTCAATCAGGTTCAGAAGGCATGATCTGCCTTTCACAAACCCGAACTGGGTGGGGTCCAGAGTTTGGTGGTTACCAATGTCTTTGTTTATGAGTTCCATGAAGATACATTTCCTTGCAGATCAGCCTCGTCAGGCTAATAGGGCGATAGTTCCCAGGATCAGTGGTGGCTCCCCCTTTCTGGAGTGGGAAAACTGTTGCTGTGTGCCATTCAGTGGGCAAAAGCCTGACGTGAGACTATGTTAAAATGGTGCTTAGTTGGGCAGCCAGTTCATTCTGAAGTTCTTGCAAAATGCAGCCTGGGATGTTGTCCGTCCCATGGTTTGTTTTTGGTTTAAGAGATTGCAGCTTTTACCTGCATATATGTGATTACAGGCACTCTGCATTCTTCCTGTATAGATATGGGCCTTTTAGGGGGGGAGAGGGGGGTAAAGTTAACTAAACCCTTATCTACCAGGATGTTAGCAATATCAGTTGGTTCTGTAATTTTCGTCCCTTTGGATGTAACTCAGGGCAGATCTGGGTGTTGCCATTAAGATTCTTGACATAGCTATAGAATGCTTTGTGGCTGCCCTTAGAATCAGTGATTTTGTTTTGTAGCTAGCTTTGGAGGATCTTGTAAGGGATCTCAGCTTCTTACTGAGGCTGACCAGGGAGCTCCTCCACTCAATGGATTTTACTCTGGTTTGCAACAGTTTCTTCCTTCTGTTGTAGAGTTTGTTTATGGCAGGGGACCACCAGATTGGCTTCCTTTTTTGGAGGATAGCGTCTTGGTTCTGTTTGGGATAGCTTTCCATGCACTATGCATGGGTGTCATGAACCATTTTGTCTTAAGAAGCATGAAGTTGGCTTTGGAGAAATTTTTTACTGTGGTTTCCTTAATGGTGGGTGGGGGCGGGATGCAAATATCTAGGATGATTAGTTTATGGTCGGATCTGACCAACGAGGAGTTGACTTCAGGTGTGGAACACTGGTCACTCATGTTGGTAATGCTAGGTCTAAGATATTGTTGCCCTGGGGGGGTGTGGATAAGTTGATCCAGGGCATTGGAATTTATGAATTCCAGAAAGCTTTGAGCGAAGGAGTTGGACATGAGTAGTTTTCCCAGTTAATGGTGGGGTAGTTGAAATCGCCCATTATTATGGTGTTTGGTTGAACCCTAATATTTGTCAGTATATCAAGAAAAGGAGTGGGAATCCAGGGGCATGGTGGGGATCTGTAGCAAGCTACAATTTGGATTGCAGTTTTGCCCAGAGTTAGTTGCACTTGGATAACCTCGGATGCATTATAGCCTGGAGGTGTGGATATCCTTAATGAATATGGACACATCTCCATCTTTGGTGTTCTGGTCCAAGTTAGATGGCCGAAAAGTGTGGTATGAGTTATAGTCTGGTAATGTAGGGGTGCTCTGTAGAGCCTTGAACCAGGTCTCAGTCACTGCACAGATATCAATGTTCTGCATTTTAAGGAGTGCCTCAAGTGAGTGCATTTTGAGATTTAAACTTCTAGCATTGAGTAGCATTACCATCAGCTTTTAATTGCCTCTTCCTGTTATGGTGGTGAATTTGTCATTTGAATCTTCCCTAAAAAAGGCACTCTAGGGGCGGCAAGACCCTTAGCCAGTATATGGAATCTCAGGGGCGACAAGTGCAGGCCATCTCTGGCAAAGCATTGTGGTCTGTCGACCATGTCATCCCAGGCAGACAGATCCTGGATCCCCTTAGAATGACACCAGAAGCTTAGCCAATTGTTGAAGTCAATCATTTTCTCCTTGTACTGCGGTATCATTCTGGGTGATGGCAGGATGCTACTCAGGGCTAGGGTCATACCTCCCTGGGCTACAAGATCGGAGAGCTCTTTTATGTCTCTTTTCATGTAGTCGAGGGAGGTATGTCTCAGGTCATTCACACCAACATGGAGAATTACAGAGTCATATTTGTACTTGTTGTGGAGTGACCTGACTGCATGGGTTATGTGGCTGATCATGGCACATGACAGGCAGCTGACAGTAACCTTCTCCTTGTTTAGCCTTATGAGTGGGACATCAGTGTGCCTTACTATAGAGTCACCTATGACTAGTGTGTTGGGTACGTTGTTTTGCCTTATGGGCTGTGGTTTATTGGCACACTGAGTCTAAGGGCTATGTGTCATTTGGGTTGTGTTAGGAGGTGGAGTTTGCTTGTGTTTCTGCTTTGGAGGTCTCTGTTGCTTGAGCAGATTATTATTGAGAACCTCCGCAATTGTTTTTGTGTTTCTATGTGTGGATTTTGGTGGTGCAGGTTTAGTGGGACTATGTGATGAGTGTGGTGTGGTGCAAGTGTTTACCTTCTCCTCTTGACTGTCAAGTTCAGTCTTGGTTGGATAGAGCTTTACCTACAGTCTGGCTAGATAAGTGCATCTCTCACAGGTTGTGGTGTTGGGTGGCAGGAGGAGAGGGTTGTCTGTGTACATGAGGCAATTGCTACATTGTCCCAAGATGCCCAGATTTATCAGATAGACAGATGAGAACACTGAGAGCTGACCCTTAGACATGCCTGAATAAAAAACTACTTTCTTCTAGACAAGGGGGTGAAAAGGTTTTTTTAAGAAAAGGGGGGTAAGTAAAAATTTTTTCCTTTAGGTAAAGGGGGGTTGGTAAAAGGGGCTGGAAAATTAGGGGCAAATTCAAGTGCTAAAATTCTGTACCTGGAACTTGTGGTAGATAGGCTACCTAGTGCTTACCACTCCCACTGATAAGCTAGAATGCTTCCCTCCAACACAGAAATGCTTGGGTGCCTCAGAAGCTTACAAACAGTCTTGGATACAGCAAACCTGTATCTGGAATAGACTAGTTACAGGAAAGGTCTGAGACAAGCACAAACATTCAGAGCTGACTTCTAAATCTTCCGCTCTGAAACACTCTTCAGAACTGAAGCCTACCTATTCAGCCCCAACACCTTCATTGGTGCTGAAACAATTGGAGCCCCCCCTCCCCCAAAACCCCTTTCTTTTTTTAGGGGGGTTTTTTTTTTGAGGGTAATTTTTTTCCCCCTTTAAATTTTTGGGACCCCTTTTGGTTTTTTAACCAAGGGCCAAACCCAATTTTTCCCTTTTTTTTTGGCCCCCCCCTGGGGGGGGGGGGACCCCCAAAGGGGCCCCTTTTCCCCCCGGGGTTTTGGCCCTTTTTTTTCTGTTTTCATTCCTTTTCCCAAGGGGGGGCCTTTTACTGGAAGGGGGGCCCCCCCCCCAACTTTTTGGGGGGGAAAGGGTTGGGTCCCCCTTTTGAAAAAAATTTTCCTCTTTTAAAAAAAACCCAAAAAAAAAAGGGGGGTTTAAAATTGGGGGCCCCCTTGGTTCCTACCTTTCCCTTTGGAGCCCCGGGTCCAAGCGGGAATGATTGGCCCCAAACCCTTCAAGAGGTTTGTTTTGAGCTTTTGGTGTGATTACTTCCGGGTGTCCCCCCCCACTAAAATCTTTTTTTTTCCCACGGGTGGGAAAGGGCCCGAAAGGGTGAACCAATACCAAAAGAGCCAGTTTTTCCCCCTAAAGCCCCCTTTTTAAAAAAGGAATCCTTGTCCTGGGGAGGGCCCCGGAAGGCCCAAAAGAAAGTTCCTCTAGCCATACTCCCCGGAGTCTTGGATGATGGAGATTTAACAAGGCATGTTCACGCCTTTCCAGGTCTTTAAACTCCTTTAAGGGTTCTAGGTTCTAGATTGTGTGGAATTTTAACCTGAATTCCCCATAGAAAACCCCTGGATTTGGTTGAAGGTCCCTTAACCTCTATCCAAACCTTCATCCAACCTGGCAATTTTACAACTCAGAGAACTGATAAAGGGGCTATCTACTCTCTCTGCAGCTGTTTCTAGGGGTTTGGGAAAAACAAAAGTACCTCCAGGGCGTATATTACACCTAATTTTCCATGAGGCCATTTACATGGCCAAAAAAAAATTGCACAGGTTCTGTTTCCAAAGGGGGCTTGGGGATGATTGGTGATTTGAGAGGCCTTAAAGCTTCTTTGTCAACCCCCTTTATGGTCATTTTTTGGCCCACTTAGAACCCTTTTTATCAGGTGGAAAAATAAAACCCTTTTCTGGGAATTTTTTCCACACCTCGGGTCCTTCCCAAAGAGCCAAATAGGACGGGGAAATGGTTCGAAAGTCCCTCCCCCACGCCTGGGTGATTTTTCCCCGGGGCATGGGGAACAATAAGGGAATATCTACCCAGGGTAAGGGCCCCACCCGGGGTTTTCCCAAGATTTTTTTTGGGAATCCTTTAGTTTAAAAGGAAATTTATTTAAAAAAATCACCCTTTATCCTGAACAGCCTCACAAAATCACCTCCGATATTTGGGTGCAGAGAGTTATTTCCAGAGGTTATTCAATTCCCTTTTCCCTTCCACCACTCTTCTCAAAGAAATTTGCCAATGTTACACCCAGTCAGAGGAACAAGCAGCCATACAAACACAAAAGCTACTAGAAAAAAGAGTCATTCAGGAAGTGCCAACAGACCAAATAGAATCCGGATTTTACTCAAGATTCTTTTTAGTGCCAAAAAAGACAGGGTACTGGAAACCAGTTTTAGATCTTAGTGAACTGAGCAAATCTGTTTGTTAAACCAAATTCCAGATGGTCACTGTTCAGTCTATTCTTCCATTTTTTAGGAAAGGATGACTGGATGTGCTCTATAGATCTTCAAGACACATACTACCACATAAAGGTGGGACAGATGCTCCAGGAGATACCTTTGCTTCTGCCTGGGAGCCAGTCATTACCAATTCAGAGTTCTGTCCTTTGATCTCATCACAGCCCCCCAGGGTGTTCACCAAATTCATGGCAGTACTAGCAGCTTACTTAAGACTGCAAGGATTCCGGGTGTTTCCATACTTGGATGAATGGCTCATTTCCACTACTACCAGGCAGCTACTTATAACAGCAAGTCTTACTGTTGTGCAACCATTCAGACATAACAGTCAATGTCTAACATTTACAGGAGCCTTGCTGAACACAACAAACATCACCGCCTCACTTCCTCCATCTCGATTAGAAACGATCCAGACACAAGTCCAGACACTGTTACAAAGGAACAGAGTTCCACCTAGTACTTCAAGCATTAGGGTCAATTTCCAGTTTTTTTTGCTTACAACACAATGATCCATCCTTCAGCATCCCTTGTCAATGCCAATCTTAATCAGCAACACATGCAACAGGGATCTCCTGTGATGGGTTCATTCAAAACAAGTCTTACTAGGGCGCCCATTCATTCCCCCTCAACCCAAGGCCACAGTGACCATGGATGCTTCTCAGCTTGGGTGGTGGGGCATTGCCTGGGAAAGACAGTCCAAGGCGCTTGGTCTCCAACAGAAGCCAATCTGTACATAAATGTTATAGAGATGAGAGCAGTGCTATTTGGGGAAGCATTCTAGGACTCTATACCCCTAGGGATGATTTTCAGACAGACATGTCATTGGTCTGGTACGTCAACAAACAAGGAGGAACCAGATCCTATCCCTTATGCCAAGAAGCCCTCATGGTATGTCAGTGGATGATCTCATCCAACCACTTTCTAATTGCAATGCATATTGCGGGGAAATCCAATTGTGATGGCAGACAAATTAAGCAGGTGCATTCTTCTATCTCATGAATGGTCCCTCAACTCAAAAGTTTCAGAGATGATTTTCCGTATGTGTGTCAGCCTTGCTGTGACCTGTTTGCCTCCCCTCTGAACAACAAATGCAGCAGCTACTTTGTCCTCATCTCCCCAGAGGAAGAATTACCAGGGGACACTCTTTCCCACAGTTGGCCACCAGGTCTCCTTTATGCCTTACCCCCAACCCTACTAATTCCTAAATTCCTACAGATAGCAGCCAGGTTGAAGAGCAAAGTAATCCCCACCCCCTTTTTGGGCCCCAGCAAATATGGCCCCTTTCCCCTGGCCTCAACTGATAGAGCAACCTTGGATTCTGGACCCAACTCCAGACCTTCTGTCACACCTGACAAGCATCAGTCACCCAGAAACTGCAACTGTCAAGCTGACAGCTTGGTTTCTCCAATTCCATTAGTAGCCGGGCATAATATGTTGTTTTCCCTAGTCCACCACATCCTTTTATCATCTCACAAACCATCTACACATAGGCTTTACACAAGTAAATGGAAAAGATTTGTTCATTGGGCATCTCTGCATCACTGTGATCATTTTTCAGCACCAGTACATGAAATTCTTCATTTCCTAATGTCCATTTTCAATGAAGGTGCTTCTACTTCTACTGTTAAAGTCCAGCTGGCAGCCATTTCTAATTTCCACAATGGTTTTCCAGGATCTTCAGTAGGCTCTCACAGCCTTTGTAAAGCCTTTATGAAAGGTGCTCTCCTTGTCAAGCTCCTCTCTGGGACCTTACTCTGATGGTGCAAGCTCTGACACAATCCCCCTTTGAAACAGCCTCTAAATGTGATCTAAAGTTTCTATCCCGGAAAAAAAATATTTTTTTGGTAGCCATCACTTTGGCTAGATGAATTTCAGTGATTCAAGCACTTTGGTCTAGACCACCATATTTGATTTTTAAGGATTTTAAGGAGTTTCTCTCAGAACTAATCCATCCTTTCTACCTAAGGTGGTATTGGAAACCAATCTTAACCAGTCCATCAACCTTCCAGTGTTTTTGCCCGAATTTCTCTAACAAAAAAGAATACTCCTTGCACCTGTTAGATGTTCACAAACAGCTAAGATTTTACCTTCACAGGACTAAGGATTTCAGGAAATCCGATCAGCTCTTTATTGCTTTTTCACATATTAAATTAAGACAGGCTGTAAACAAGGTAACCTTGGTTAAATGGATTTTGGACTGTATTTCTTTTGTTTATGTGAAGAAAGGTATGTCCTTGCCTATATCTCCTAAAGCATATTCCAATAGGGCAGTTGCTACTTCTGCTGTCTTCCAAATGAGGACATCTATAGATCACATCTGTGTAGCTGCAACATGCATGTCTCCCATATCTTTGTTATTCATTACACATTAGATCTAGCCTCGACAGGAACAACATAATTTGGTTCAATAGTGCTCAGAAATATCATTCCTTGAGTCCACCCATGGATTTAGGTAGCTGGGGATTCTGTCCCACATACTGATGACAGAATAAAAATTGACAGCTTTTGATAAAGAAGTTTTGTCTTACCATAACATTCCATCTGAGTTGTCCATTTCATCTGTCATCAACTTCCCTCCCACTTTCGTTTTTCTGGGAAGAACGGACATCCTACTGAGATGTTTCTTTGTAATATATTATTCTGCCAGATATGGGCTCCTTTCATATATTCTTTACATCTTTCCTTTACTTATCAGAAAACTCAATCTGAGGTAATCTACCCTAAGTATTATGGGAAAGGGATGTGCTCGAGAGTTTTTGGAATCCACAAGCTTTTGAAATGGCCAAGTCAGTTCTGAAGGATCAGAACCAAACCCACACACTGATGACAGATGGACAACTCAGATGGAACAATATGGTAAGACATAACATTTTTTTTATAAGTAACAATCATTTCCATTTGTTATATGCCAGTTGACAAGCCTATTAAAAGTGTGACTCAAGCCTTCAGTTATCTAAATTTTTAGAAATTATAATCTTACTTGAGTGATGGCACACTCTCAGACTGCACTGGATTTTTTTTCAGGATAACTGGTGCCTTTTTAAAAATTTGGTGGGGGGGAAATAGCAGGATGCAAGCTGAGTAATTACATGCAGACATCAATTTGCCATTACAGAGTTAGAGTTCTTTGGATATGCAAAAAGAAGGCAAAAATTTAGTCAATTGGCCCTTATTCAGAGGCACAACAGCAAAATGAGGGGAAGAAAATTTGGAGGTTTACATGTTCTTTACGTGGGAATTCAAAATGGGATGAAACACACCTTACTGTTGGGCAAAATTAACAATTGGGGACATATAAATCAGTAAAAAACCCCCGGTACAAGAATTGGTGGCTTTAAAAGGGCATACAGCACTTTAGGTACAGGAAGGTGGAAATTGTCCTTTGATCTCATAGCAGTAAACAATGGAGGGAACACCTGTACTTTAAGGCGATTTAAAACAATTAAGGAGCATTTTACCCGGCAAGTACAGCTGGCTGCCAAAGCCATGGGATGGCAGTGCTTAACTAACACTTAAACCCCAACACAAGGTCACAAAGCCATGGGATGGGAGTTTTGCTTAGGGATAAACTCCCAAGTGTTTGTATTAGAAAACAAAATTGTTTTAAGCCTGGTTTATCCCATTGTAAAAATTGGCAAAGGAGATTTAAAGTAAATGGGCAACTATAAAAATCAAGAGGTAAAACCAAAAGGGTTTTAAAAACCCCAAAAAATAAATTACCATGCCTTTTTTAAAAAAATTATAAACTGACCCCAACAAACGAGGGCCCCCCAGATTTCCCAAAAATGGGGTTGGCTTAAGAAAAAGTTTTTGCATTTTTGCCCCAATGAAAGGGTACCAAAAATAACCCCCCTTAAAATTTTTTTTGATTTTGAGGAAAAGTTGGTAGTTAAAACCCTTCATATCCCCTCTGGCCCCCATCATTTTGAAAGGAATTCTTTTAAAAAAATGGGAAAAAGGCATCCCTTTTGGGGAAAAACCCGGGAAAATTTGGAAAATGAAAACCAAAATTTTTTTGGGAAACCCAACTGGGAAAAATAAACCCCGGGAAAAACCCCCAAAAAAGCAGAACCTTTTTAAATGAAAAACCTGCACCTCCCAAATGGAAAAGGTTCCTCAGGGATTTGCCGGTTTCTTGGCTCTTCCTGTGAATGGAAAACCCTGCAATCCTTCCCAAAAAACTGCCAACCAATTTTCTTTTGGACAAAAATAAACACAAAATTTTTAAAACCAAAATTTTAAAAAAAAATTTAATGGGCACAAAGTTTTGGTGAAAGTAAAATCCATACCTCTGTTGGGTATAAACCATGGTTTCTTGATCAGGGTTTTAAAAGATTTTATCTAATTTAATTTTTTAAATGGAAATCCTATGAAAAAACCATTTTAATAACCAAGAAAAATGTCGTGCATTTTTAATATAAAAATAATAAAAAAAAATAAAATATAATCACAGAAAAAACTCAGAGATGAAGGAAAACCTCCTTTGAAGTAAACCCTTTTAAAAACCAATGACCACTCCTTTTCAAATGGATGTCGAGATTTCTGATTAAAGTTTCATTCAACCTTGGCCCTTTCTTTACCAAAGTGCTTTTTTATTTTTAATATACTGGTTTTATGTCCTTAAAAATACCCAAAAACACAAAAATGGCACCACACAAAATTTAAATTTTTAAAAAGAAAAAAAAACAATTTTGGGTGGCCCAAACCCGAAATTCTTTCCCAGAAAACTTTTTTTACCCTTTTTTCTTTTTTATTTTTTTGTTCATTAAACAATTCTATAATGGGGGGTGAATCAAATGATCCTGGTAAAGAAAACAAAAATTTCTTGTATAAGGCATGGGGGTTGATTGGAAGGGTTTTTAACTCCAGAATTGGTTGCCTAAGGTTTTTCCCTGGTCTTACTGCAGCTAAATCAGTTGATCCACAATTTAAAAAAATATTAAAAAATTTTTGCTGCATTAAATTTATTAAAATAAATTAAAATTATATTTTAAATAACCATAAATTACAGACAAAAAATTTTTAGTTTTTTAAGAAATATTTCCCCATATTTTTTTTTTGCATTTAAAAAAGTTAAAAATTAAAAACGGTTAAAATTTTAATGAAAATTTTCCCTTTTATTTTTTTTTTTTTATTGCAGGCGTTTTTTTGAGGGGTTTTTAAAAAGGGGCTTATTTTCATTACGCAAGTTTTTAAAAAATACCATTTTTTTGCAATTTCATTTTCAAAACTAAAAAAATTTTTTAGTTTAAAAGTAAATAAAAAAAACAGATTAAGGGGCCTTTACCCTTTTTATTTTTAAAAAAATGAAAACAACAAAAATTTTGCTGTTTCTTAAGAAATGATTAAACCCTTACTCTGTTTTTGGGAAAAAAATTTATTCCCATTATTTTCAAAAAAAACTTTTTTTGAATAATTTCAGTTATAATTAAGGCTACCTCCAAAACCCAGTCGGAAAAGCCCCAAACAGAAAAAATTGGCAAACTTAATAAATTAAAATTCAAATTAAAAAACCTAATTTCCAAATTTCCAAAAAAATTGAAAGAAGGTCCTTTTTTGGACGGTTACTGGAAAAAAATCCTTTTTCCCCCCATTCAAAGGGGCCTCACTCACAGAGGGTAAAACACCAAAGGGGCCTAAAAACCCGGGACCCAAATGTTTAAAGCCTACCTGCAGGCCCCTTCCCAGTGCAAAACTTTTAAAAAGAAACCTTCACTAAAGGGGCCATAAATGACCCGCTCAGGGAAAGGGGTTATTGCCCCTTTGGGAAAAATTTCTGGATTAAAAATAAAGTTTTAAATTTCAAAGGGGCCCTAATTATTTTAAGGGGGGTTAATTTATAAATTTTATTTTTTTGAAGGACTTTAACCAAAAGGGAAATAGGGAACTGCCATTTTTGGGGAAAATTTCCAATTCCTTTTGGGCCAAAAATCCCCAAAACCCCCCCAATGCAAAACATTTTTCACTTTAAAACATATTAACAAAATACTTCCAGGGTTTTAAAGTTAGAACCCCAAATAAAACTTTGATTTAAAGGCCCCTTACCTTTTTTGGGTTTAAAAGGGGAAAAAATAAAAAGAAACAAAAACAGAGCTAAAGGCTGGGTTTACAAATTTTTGTATTTGGGGTGAAACCTGTATGGCTGTTTAATTAAAAAGGGAAAATTCTGGGTGGGAAATCTGAAAACTTAATTTATTTCCCCGACCTTTTCAGTTTAATTGAAACTACCTTCCTATATAGGGGAAAACCCCCCAAAAAATTTTGGGCCCTGCTGAAACCAACGTAAGTCCAAATTGTTTTAAACAAGGGGACAGAACCCTACCAAATTTAACAAAAAAATAGTAAACCCCGAAAAGAAAGGGCCCCTTCTTTAGGATGGGGCCCGGGAATTTCCCGAAACCCTCACCCTTTTTTCCCCCCCTTTAAGAGTCCCCATTAAACCTTTAAAAAACTCCAAGAAAAACCCAGGGAAAAAAAAAATAGGGGTTTAAAAACTGCCTGTTGGCCCCACCTTCCCCAGTTTTAGACAGACGTCCCTAAAAAAGGAGGGATCCAGCCCATCTTACTTAAAGGTTTGACAAATTAAACCCGGCAAACCCCGTTGGGGCGTTTTTTAAAAAAACTTTTGGAAATTTTCGGGTTTTTAATAAATTAAAGCATTTTGAAATTTCCAAACATGGCCCCCCAACAGTTTTCCAAGGGTGGGGAAATAAAACCCCCCGGGACACTTTGGGGCCCTTTAAAAAGGGGAAGGAAAATAGGGGAACTGGCTACTTGCCCCTTTTGGGAAGGCCCTTTGGAAATTCCCCAATTTTCCTCATAAAAAATTTTTCCCTTTTTCCTGGGGTTGGGGTGCAAAATCTGCAAAATTTGGCCCAAAAATTTTTAATTTTGGCTTCCTTAAAAATTTCAGCACCCAACACTTACACCAAATTTAGAGTGCCCTCCATTACCCGTTTAATTTGGGGAAACCCCAAACCCCCAAAAAAAATTTTCCACAAAAACAGGGGCATAATCCAAACCAAACACCCCCTGGAAAACCAGCCCATAAAGCAACATTTTGCCAAACGGCCCTTTCCTGACAAAAAAAATTTTTGCAAAACTCTTTAAACAAAGATTTAAAAACCCCCTTAAAAAACTTAATTTATGTGAAAAAAATTTTCCAACCTTTCAAATGCCTTTACAAATTGAAAACAAAATTTTTAAACTTGGGACCTTCCTTTTTAAAAAATTTTCTTAAACACAGGCAATAAAAATCCTTTGCCTTGCTGAAAATTTCAAGCCCCATATGTTCCTCCAAGAAGGTTTTTCTGGGGGGTTCAAATCTGAAATTTTTCCCAGAAATTTGTAAACCCGCCCCCTTTAAAACTTTTTCCCCTAATCCTTTGAGGATCTAAGCCCAAAAACATTTTAAACCCAGTAAGCAATGTTTAAAAAATGAATATCCTTTGGGAAAATTTTTAAAAAAAAAAAAAAAGGGGTAAAAACTCTCCTTTTGGTTCCCCCATGGGAAGGATGTTTAAATAGGGGGGAAACCCCCTGCTTTTAAACCCCCCAAATTAAAACTTTTTTTGGGGGGTTTTTTTTTAAATGATTTTTCCAAAAAACTGAATTTTATTTTCCCCTAATTAGTGATGCTTTTGAGTTCTGGCCCCCCGGTTTGAAAAACTACTTTGTTTAAAATTTTTTTGTTTAGGTTGGGTTCCCAAACCCCCTTATGGGCCCTGTTTAAAAAATTTTAAATTCCTTGGCTTGGGTGGCGGTTTCCTAGACTTTTGCAAAACTTCTTTTTCCCCAAACCTTTTTCAACAAAACCCCAACCCCCAAAAACCACCCAAAAAACCCATAAAAAAAAAATTAAGGAAAAAATTTTAAACCCCCAAAGGGGGGTCACCTGGGCTCCACAGAAAAAAAAATAACCCCCCAAAAAGCCAGAACCCCCCGTTTACTCTTTTTAAAACAATTTTTAAAACCTACCTTTTGTCCAATTGAAAAATAGCGGGTCAAATTTCCTCAGTTAAAAAAAAATTTTTTCTTGGTTTTCTGGTTGAACCCACAGAACTTTTCCTTTAAATCAAATTTGTTTCCAAATTCCCCTTTTTGCCCCTTCCAAAACCTTTTTTTCTTTTACCAGCCCATGAGTTTCAAAAAGAAAATTTTTAAATTTTAAAAAATTATAAATTTAAAAATTTTCCCCACAAAAATTTTTTAAAAATTATTTTTAAAAAAAAAAAGGGAAAAACTATAAAACTTCTCCCATCCAAACCCCTTGGAACTGTTTTCAAAAACAAACAAAAAATTCCCCTTAAGTGTTTAAATTATTTTACAAAATTTTTGAAACATCAAATTTTTTTTGTTTTCCCCTTTTTTTAAAAGACTTCCCCCTTTTGGAAAAATTTTAATTTTTTTAAAATGAATTTTGGAAAAGGTTATTTTCCCCCACTTACTTCCTTTTTAATTTTGGGAAGAAGCAACTTTTAGATCTGAAAGGCAAGGAATTTGGGGGCTTCTAAATCCCGGGGCAAACCCCAAAAAAACCCCCAAACCCAAACCCCCTAAAAATTTTTTAATTGAAATTTCAAAATCCTCAAAATATTAAAAGGGCCTTTTAACAAAATTAAAAAAAAAAGAAATTTTTTTTTTTTTTTTTTTTTTTTTTTTTTTTTTTTTTTTTTTTTTTTTTTTTTTTTTTTTTTTTTTTTTTTTTTTTTTTTTTTTTTTTTTTTTTTTTTTTTTTTTTTTTTTTTTTTTTTTTTTTTTTTTTTTTTTTCTTTGTTTTTTTTTTTTTTTTTTTTTTTAAAAAAAAAAAAAAAAAAAAAAAAAAAAAAAAAAAAAAAAAAAAGAAAAAAAAAAAAAAAAAAAAAAAAAAAAAAAAAAAAAAAAAAAAAAAAAAAAAAAAAAAAAAAAAAAAAAAAAAAAAAAAAAAAAAAAAAAAAAAAAAAAAAAAAAAAAGAAAAAAAAAAAAAAAAAAAAAAATTTTTTTGTTGTTTTTCCCCCAAAAAAAATCCCCTAAAAAAAAGGGCCCCCCTTTTTTTCTTATTTAAATTTTCCAAAAAGGGTTTAACTTTTTTTGGAACTTAAAATTTAAATGTTTAAAATTTAGGGCCCCTGGGGGGGGGGGGGGGGGGGGGGGGGGGGGGGGGGGGGGGGGGGGGCGGGGGGGGGGGGGGGGGGGTGGGGGGGGGGGGGGGGGGGGGGGGGGGGGGGGGTGTTTTTTTTTTTTTTCCCCCCCCCGAGAAAAAAAAAACAGGGGGCTAAAAAAAAAAAGGGGGCCAAAATACAGATACTTTCTCACTGTAGTGTGATCTCAGAGTTGGTATATATACCTTGCAGGGGGCATGCGGGTGCAGGGGGGCTTGCCCCCCTGCAAAACAGTAAAAATACACATACTGTTGACTGTGGAATGTCATGGTATGTTAAGCTGCATAGCATGGGTGACTGACATCTCCCCTGGTATGTCGAATACATCGAACTATGGGTGTCAATGTATTCAGTTTTGACTTGGCTGCTTTTTCAATGGCATGGATTCAGCGTTTTGGGTTGACATTGTGACCAGTCGACCAATGCAGTTTTGCAAATTCTGTATCTATATGTATATATATATATATATATATATATATATATATATATATATATATACACACACACACACATATAAATATATATATATATATATATATATATATATATATATATATATATATAGTTTATTAAAACTAAAATAAAACAGTCCTCTCCCAATTTCATCCATCAGCTTAAATTTAGCAGGCTAGAAAAATTATGCAAAGTGAAACAAACCAAGCAAACAGTCCTCTAAAAAACAAACTGTGAAGTGGTCTGAAAAACTTAGTGTACAGTGCTGGTGACAATCAAGTGTGCATATTTTCATTGTTTCTGCTGTTCTTTACAGCATTCATAGTACTCCCCCTCACTCGTCCACAAGACAAAAGAGAATGTAAAACAGAAAAAAAAGGAAAGTAGGTATTAACTTATCAAAAAGATAAGTCACAGTGAATAAAATAAAAAATGTAGAACTGTTGTTATACACACCACAGGCTTACTCTCTACTTTTTATATTGTTTATGTGAATTGTAATGCACGTCTGTAAATGGGTATGAACTTCTGTTATATTAGTCAAAAGGAATGGGTGGTCCTTGCTACTGCGTATACTGGCTGGCAAGCAAAAGTCCCCTTCTTAATAATTGGTGCTCTTAGTTGCCGCAGGTGCTTCCTCAGGGAGGTAATTAGTTGAGCCCCTCGGGGATCCATGTCAGGACCTCTGCTACTCAGCATATACTTCTCTGATCTCCAAGTCATATAAGGGGCTGTCTATTTAAGCAAATTTGAGGAAGATTATAAATTCTGTGTCATCCTAAGGGCTTTATCTTATATGCAAAACATGTAACTTGAACTTACATATGTTAATAGCTGGTGTTCAGAGAACAGGCTAAAGCCAAATGCTAAAAAATACAATATTGTCACATATAGAAAGCAATCCCTCAATGGAAAACACCCCTTACCAAAGTGAACCTATTGTGAGAGACCGGGGAACATGTTTAGATAACCCCCTCTCCTTTCATCATCATGTCACAGCGGTGGCTAAGACATTCAGTCTATCTGGCACAGCTGATTATTAAGGATATCTCCTCAAAAGCTAAAGAAGTCCTTACCCCTCTATATTCTGCAGTGGTTAAACCCATCAAAGAATGCAATGCCCCCTTTGAGATATATATTAGTAGACATATCAAGCAGATGGAGACACCTCAAAGGTTCTTAACAACAAAACAGATCATGGGCCTAAAAGAACTGAGCTATCAGCAGAGGCTGGAGGCTCTGTTCCTGTATTCAGCATACTGTATGCTTTATAAGGATGAAGTGTGCCTTGATTTTCAAGCTATTAGGGATCTAGCAATCAACAACCTCTTATATGTCCACAAATCAAACCATCTAGCAAAATACTAGCAGGACCAGAGATCTGAACCTGTTTTAGCAAATAGACAAATGGTGGAGAGACATATTCCTCATGCAATGACTAACCCTTCTCTGGAATAAATCTCCAGCCCAGATCAAGCAAGGTGAAAGTGTATATTTCTTTAAAAAGGAGATAGACAATTGGATGGATGGTCACAATTTTGCCCACAACTTGACTAGAATAATGCTCTTTGAAAAAGGAGGTAAAAGGGCAGGGACTGGTAAGGAGTAAATGGTAACGTCAAAGGCCCAAGTACTGGTAGGGAGTAAATGGTAAGGTCTAAGGGTGGGGACTGGTAGGGAGTAAATGGTAAGGTCTAGGGGTGGGTACTAGTAAGGAGTAAATGGTAAGATCTAAGGGTGGGGACTAGTAAGGAGTAAATGGTAAGGTCTAAGGGTGGGGAATGGTAAGGAGTAAATGGTAAGGTCTAAGGGTGGGGAATGGTAAGGAGTAAATGGTAAAGTCTAAGGGTGGGGACTGGTAAGGAGTAAAGTCTAAGGGTGGGGAATGGTAAGGAGTATATGGCAAGGTCTAAGGGTGGGTACTAGTAAGGAGTAAATGGTAAGATCTAAGGGTGGGGACTAGTAAGGAGTAAATGGTAAGGTCTGAGGGTGGGTACTAGTAAGGAGTAAATGGTAAGGTCTGAGGGTGGGTACTAGTAAGGAGTAAATGGTAATATCTAAGGGTGGGGAATGGTAAGGAGTAAATGGTAAAGTCTAAGGGTGGGGAATGGTAAGGAGTAAATGGTAAGGTCTAAGGGTGGGTACTAGTAAGGAGTAAATGGTAAGGTCTAAGGGTGGGGAATGGTAAGGAGTAAATGGTAAGATCTAAGGGTGGGTACTAGTAAGGAGTAAATGGTAAGGTCTAAGGGTGGGTACTAGTAAGGAGTAAATGGTAAGGTCTGAGGGTGTGTATTTTTAAGGAGTAAATGGTAATGTCTAAGGGTGGGGACTAGTAAGGAGTAAATGGTAAGGTCTGAGGGTGGGTACTAGTAAGGAGTAAATGGTAAGATCTAAGGGTGGGGAATGGTAAGGAGTAAATGGTAAAGTCTAAGGGTGGGGAATGGTAAGGAGTAAATGGTAAGGTCTAAGGGTGGGTACTAGTAAGGAGTAAATGGTAAGGTCTGAGGGTGGGTACTAGTAAGGAGTAAATTGTAAGATCTAAGGGTGGGGAATGGTAAGGAGTAAATGGTAAAGTCTAAGGGTGGGGAATGGTAAGGAGTAAATGGTAAGGTCTAAGGGTGGGTACTAGTAAAGAGTAAATGGTAAGGTCTAAGGGTGGGGAATGGTAAGGAGTAAATGGTAAGATCTAAGGGTGGGTACTAGTAAGGAGTAAATGGTAAGGTCTAAGGGTGGGTACTAGTAAGGAGTAAATGGTAAGGTCTGAGGGTGGGTACTAGTAAGGAGTAAATGGTAAGATCTAAGGGTGGGGACTAGTAAGGAGTAAATGGTAAGGTCTAAGGATGGGTACTAGTAAGGAGTAAATGGTAAGGTCTAAGGGTGGGGAATGGTAAGGAGTAAATGGTAAGATCTAAGGGTGGGTACTAGTAAGGAGTAAATGGTAAGGTCTAAGGGTGGGGAATGGTAAGGAGTAAAGTCTAAGGGTGGGGAATGGTAAGGAGTAAATGGCAAGGTCTAAGGGTGGGTACTAGTAAGGCGTAAATGGTAAGATCTAAGGGTGGGGACTAGTAAGGAGTAAATGGTAAGGTCTGAGGGTGGGTACTAGTAAGGAGTAAATGGTAAGGTCTGAGGGTGGGTACTAGTAAGGAGTAAATGGTAAGATCTAAGGGTGGGGAATGGTAAGGAGTAAATGGTAAAGTCTAAGGGTGGGGAATGGTAAGGAGTAAATGGTAAAATCTAAGGGTGGGGACTATTAAGGAGTAAATGGTAAGGTCTAAGGGTGGGGAATGGTAAGGAGTAAATGGTAAGATCTAAGGGTGGGTACTAGTAAGGAGTAAATGGTAAGGTCTAAGGGTGGGTACTAGTAAGGAGTAAATGGTAAGGTCTGAGGGTGTGTATTTTTAAGGAGTAAATGGTAATGTCTAAGGGTGGGGACTAGTAAGGAGTAAATGGTAAGGTCTGAGGGTGGGTACTAGTAAGGAGTAAATGGTAAGATCTAAGGGTGGGGAACGGTAAGGAGTAAATGGTAAAGTCTAAGGGTGGGGAATGGTAAGGAGTAAATGGTAAGGTCTAAGGGTGGGTACTAGTAAGGAGTAAATGGTAAGGTCTGAGGGTGGGTACTAGTAAGGAGTAAATGGTAAGATCTAAGGGTGGGGAATGGTAAGGAGTAAATGGTAAAGTCTAAGGATGACGAATGGTAAGGAGTAAATGGTAAGGTCTAAGGGTGGGTACTAGTAAGGAGTAAATGGTAAGGTCTAAGGGTGGGGAATGGTAAGGAGTAAATGGTAAGATCTAAGGGTGGGTACTAGTAAGGAGTAAATGGTAAGGTCTAAGGGTGGGTACTAGTAAGGAGTAAATGGTAAGGTCTGAGGGTGGGTACTAGTAAGGAGTAAATGGTAAGATCTAAGGGTGGGGACTAGTAAGGAGTAAATGGTAAGGTCTAAGGATGGGTACTAGTAAGGAGTAAATGGTAAGGTCTAAGGGTGGGGAATGGTAAGGAGTAAAGTCTAAGGGTGGGGAATGGTAAGGAGTAAATGGCAAGGTCTAAGGGTGGGTACTAGTAAGGCGTAAATGGTAAGATCTAAGGGTGGGGACTAGTAAGGAGTAAATGGTAAGGTCTGAGGGTGGGTACTAGTAAGGAGTAAATGGTAAGGTCTGAGGGTGGGTACTAGTAAGGAGTAAATGGTAAGATCTAAGGGTGGGGAATGGTAAGGAGTAAATGGTAAAGTCTAAGGGTGGGGAATGGTAAGGAGTAAATGGTAAGGTCTAAGGGTGGGTACTAGTAAGGAGTAAATGGTAAGGTCTAAGGGTGGGGAATGGTAAGGAGTAAATGGTAAGGTCTAAGGGTGGGGACTATTAAGGAGTAAATGGTAAGGTCTAAGGGTGGGTACTAGTAAGGAGTAAATGGTAAGGTCTGAGGGTGTGTATTTTAAGGAGTAAATGGTAATGTCTAAGGGTGGGGACTAGTAAGGAGTAAATGGTAAGGTCTGAGGGTGGGTACTAGTAAGGAGTAAATGGTAAGATCTAAGGGTGGGGAATGGTAAGGAGTAAATGGTAAAGTCTAAGGGTGGGGAATGGTAAGGAGTAAATGGTAAGGTCTAAGGGTGGGTACTAGTAAGGAGTAAATGGTAAGGTCTGAGGGTGGGTACTAGTAAGGAGTAAATGATAAGATCTAAGGGTGGGGAATGGTAAGGAGTAAATGGTAAAGTGTAAGGGTGGGGAATGGTAAGGAGTAAATGGTAATGTCTAAGGGTGGATACTAGTAAGGAGTAAATGGTAAGGTCTAAGGGTGGGGAATGGTAAGGAGTAAATGGTAAGATCTAAGGGTGGGTACTAGTAAGGAGCAAATGGTAAGGTCTAAGGGTGGGTACTAGTAAGGAATAAATGGTAAGGTCTGAGGGTGGGTACTAGTAAGGAGTAAATGGTAAGATCTAAGGGTGGGGACTAGTAAGGAGTAAATGGTAAGGTCTAAGGATGGGTACTAGTAAGGAGTAAATGGTAAGGTCTAAGGGTGGGGAATGGTAAGGAGTAAATGGTAAGATCTAAGGGTGGGTACTAGTAAGGAGTAAATGGTAAGGTCTAAGGGTGGGGACTAGTAAGGAGTAAATGGTAAGGTCTAAGGGTGGGTACTAGTAAGGAGTAAATGGTAAGGTCTAAGGGTGGGGACTATTAAAGTGTAAATGGTAAGATCTAAGGGAGGGTATTTTTAAGGAGTAAATGGTAAAGTCTGAGGGTGGATATTTTTAAGGAGTAAATGGTAATGTCTAAGGGTGGGTACTAGTAAGGAGTAATGACGCAGTGGTGCAGGGGTTGCATTGTCTCTTCACAGCAAGAGGTTCTCCGATTCGATTCTCGGTTGGAATGCCTTCTGTGCGGAGTCTGCATGTCCTCCCTGCATTCGTGTGAGTTTCATCTGGGTGCTCTTGTTTCCTCCCACGTTACAAGGACATGCATCTGGAGAGTTTCTCCCCGGGCCTCCACTAAAAATTAGCTTTGTTCCAAGTCAGACTTTCCCAGGAAACAAAAGTTAAATAAATAAAATAAATGGTAAGGTCTAAGGGTGGGTACTGTAAGGAGTAAATGGTAACGTCAAAGGCCAGGGTTCTGGTAAGGAGTAAATGTTAAGGTCTAAGGCTGGGTATTATTAAGGAGTAAATGGTAAGACCTAAGGGTGGGCACTGGTAAGAATTAAATGGCCACATGGCTCATTTTTTTTTGAATTTTCTATGATTTTACAACTGTAACTCAGATGACCCAGATAGATGCTCATGGCTTGGAGAAGCCTTGGGGAAGTGAGTGGCATTAATATACATCTATTCCATCCTGGGGAAGGGTGAAAATCTGTGCAGCTTTGTTTGATCTCACTGAAGATTGCAGAGAGGTATGTAGTGAGTCAGCCAGGGACACATGCTCAACTCTTACCAAACTGCTTCATCAGTAACCTCAGTAACCTTCTGAGGGGACACTGCATTCTGAGGGCGGCATACATGGAAGCATGCACGTCTACCAGATGGGAGGTCACTGTAGGACCCTCAGACATGAGCATTCATGTTAGCTGTCAAGGGAAGGTTGTTATGGTTTACAAGAAAAGTCCCTGATGGCTACCTAAACGACAGTCCCTCTTTACTGGCTGTCACCCTGAGGAAAGGGAATGAGTGGCCAATTGGTCAGTGGTGGGGAGGGATGATGGTTGGCAGGCAGCAGGGGAGAAACAAACAATAAAATAGATAACCAAAAAACAAAAATGAAGCTGAAAGCATCCCTGTAATTTCATTGCTTCATTTATTTATTTGAAAATGTAACATAATGTTTTCTGCAAAGTAAAATTTTAGAAAATTCATACCAAATTGTAAAATTGTCTTGGGATAATACTTGTCTGTTACCACAATGACAAGTAAGTAAGCACTGTGACAAAAAACATAGAAAATGAACAAAATAATGGAATATGTGAGGAAAAAATGCCAGTAGAAAATGTGATTTTTTTTTATCCATGTGTACAGAAGGTTTGCAATCACCATCTTAGTCCTATACTGCTAATAAGTGCACTTCTGGAGAACTTGGTTTAATATCAGAAACAGGAAATGAGTAGCTCTGAATAAGGAAGAAATATGGTACACGAGTCTGCATCAGAAATCACAATTAATGTATTCTAAAAGCAGTTTATATAATGCTGCGGAAGGGAGTAGAAGGGCAAGGACATTCATTCTAATACTGCAGGAAAATCAAAATAGTAAAAATGATACCACTGAATCAAGTAAAAATGAGCTAATCAAAGTTTTTGTACCCAAGAAAAATTCTTATACTCATGTCCAAATAATTCATAGTGGCTGTCAGACAAAAAAATAAATGCACACATTCTACAGACAATGTTTCATAAAGAATAAAAGGAATCCATCAACACTGGGAAAATAGATGTGAGATGGCCTGACAAAAAAGAACGAGGTAGCAAAAACATGATTGCTTGCATCGTTGAAAGATGTACCCAGAGTGCTTATACACATTAATATATGAATAATGACATTCATTTGAAGCTTTATATACTGCTGCAGAAACATAGGGAAAATGCTCCATCTCTGTCTTCTGCTGCTTGTCTGTGAGCCCAGCTTGTCCTTTACTACGTAAACAAAGTGTATGAGAAATCTAAGTGCTCTCATCATGGCTCACTGTGCTACAGCTAGCTAACGAGGCCAACGCAGACGAATACACAGCACTGATGTTACACTGTGCCAGTAGGCCTTGTAAGTGTCTTACTGTGGAGTTAATATGCTATGAATCGTCTAAGGAAGCTGCAGTGAGTAGCACACATGTTCCTGCGCACTGCCCACAAACAACATAGGACTAACCTCAAACCATATACATGTATACATGCATACATACTTAAATGACCAAGTACTCAACTAATCTGTACAAATAAGCCCAAAATAACTGCCCCTCCCAAACTACAGTTAGAGTAGGAAACTTAGAAAGTACACAAATATTTATTTATTTATATTTATTTACATTTGTTTACTGGGAAAGGCCGACTATGTTGGCAAAGAGGGGGAAAACATATAGGAGAGTAGAGAGAAGGAAGGTTCTGGATATGGCTGGTCTGGTATTGTCAGTGAGGAATGGCTTGCTTCTGTACAGTGAGTCAAGTTTGACATGAATTTTCTTAATTGTGGTGGCTATGTGTTGGTCAGATCTAAGTTTGTTGTAAATTGTCACTACAAGGAGTTTTGTATGCTCTGAATATTAACTCAAATGAAGTTGTGGCTGTCTCTGTACAGAGTACTTGTTAGAATTTCTGTGTAGCCATTGATAGCAGTGGAGGTAGTTTCACCTTATCACTGATATTCTGTCCTGCCTTATATAAGTGGTACATTTTGAATTATCTCTGCTTAATATTTGAGCTTTGGCTGGCTAACATCAACCTGAAATTAACTGGACATATAAGTGAATTTAAGTACACTTTTATCTACTCTTTTTCATATAGTATTTAATTTAATTTATTTATTTGTGTTTTTCACTGAATATTCACTCAACTGAAATTGTGGCTGTCTCTCTACAGAGTTGTGTCTTTTGGCTTGTCCCGGTTAGGGGTTGCCACAGCAGAACTCCGGTCCGTTAATGATTGGCAGTAGATTTTTACATGCCGAGTTGCCGGCCCTGACGCACAACCTTCAACAAAGGTACGCCCATTCATGCATGTCTCCACACAGAAGACACTCTAGCTGAGAATCGAACAGGACAACGTCTTACTGTGAGGCGACAATGCTACCGCAGCACATCTCTCTACAAAGTACTTGTTAGAATTTCTGTGTAGCCATTGATAGCAGTGGAGAGTAGTTTCATCTCATCACTGATATTCTGTCCTGCCTTATATAAGTGGTACATTTTGAGTTATCTCTGCTTAATATTTGAGCTTTGGCCGACTAACATCTACCTGAAATCAACTGGACATATAAGTGAATTTATGTACACTTTTATCTGCTCTTTTTCACATAGTACTGTATTTAATTAATTTATTTGTGTTTTTCACTGAATATTAACTCAACTGAAGTTGTGGCTGTCTCTCTACAGAGTGTTTGTTAGAATTTCATTGTAGCCATTGATAGCAGTGGGAGCAGTTTCACCTCATCACTGATATTCTGTTCTGCCTTATATAAGTGGTACATTTTGAGTTATCTCTGATTAATATTTGAGCTTTGGCCTGCTAACATCTACCTGAAATCAACTGGACATATAAGTGAATTTAAGTACACTTTTACCTGCTCTTTTTCATATAGTACTGTATTTAATTTATTTATTTGTGTTTTTCACTGAATATTAACTCAACTGAAGTTGTGACTGTTTCTCTACAGAGTTCTTGTTAGAATTTCTGTGTAGCCATTAATAGCAGTGGAGGGTAGTTTCACCTCACCACTGATATTTTGTCCTGCCTTATATAAGTAGTACATTTTGAGTTATCTCTGCTTAATATTTGAGCTTTGGCCGGCTAACATCTACCTGAAATCAACTGGATGTATAAATGAATATAAGTACACTTTTATCTGCTCTTTTTCATATAGTACTGTATTTAATTTATTTATTTGTGTTTTTCACTGAATATTAACTCAACTGAAGTTGTGGCTGTCTCTCTACAGAGTTCTTGTTAGAATTTCTGTGTAGCCATTGATAGCAGTGGGGGGTAGTTTCACCTCATCACTGATATTCTGCCCTGCCTTATATAAGAAGTACATTTTGAGTTATCTCTGCTTAATATTTGAGCTTTGGCCGACTAACATCTACCTGAAATCAACTGGACGTATAAGTGAATTTAAGTACACTTTTATCTGCTCTTTTTCATATAGTACTGTATTTAATTTATTTATTTGTGTTTTTTACTGAATATTAACTCAACTGAAGTTGTGGCTGTCTCTCTACAGAGTACTTGTTAGAATTTCTGTGTAGCCATTGATAGCAGTGGGGGGAAGTTTCACCTTATCACTGATATTCTGTCCTGCCTTATATAAGTAGTACATTTTGAGTTATCTCTGCTTAATATTTGAGCTTTGGCCGGCTAACATCTACCTGAAATCAACTGGATGTATAAGTGAATTTAAGTACACTTTTATCTGCTCTTTTTCATATAGTACTGTATTTAATTTATTTATTTGTGTTTTTCACTGAATATTAACTCAACTGAAGTTGTGGCTGTCTCTCTACAGGTAGTCCTCCACCCACCCTCCCTGTTCTTGTTTTGGTGTTAATATTGGTGGCTTTGAAATTGCCCGCCCCTCTTGTAGATTTGTATTTGGATTCTCCATCTCATTTGCTCACTCAACTGAGTGCAGTGAGATCATATTCTGATTTCAGGCACTCCTACTGTGTACAAAGAGAGCATTTGGGAAGGACAGCCCCATGTAGCCTCTTAATCCTGCTCTGTTCCCTCCCTCAAAAAAAAAAAAAAAAAAAAATATATATATATATATATATATTATTTTTTTTTATTCAGCTGCTCTTACTGCAACTGCCTTAGTTGCTCTTCTGCGTGCTATCTGCTCAGTCACTCTTACTCTGCACGTATTACTGCTTGTTAGTAGCTGGCCTGCACTGCAATTTGAATTGTGTTTACTGCTGTTTTAGCTGCTTTTCTGTAACAAAAAAAAAAAATCTAAGCTTGTTTCCTGCTTTTCTTGTATCTAGTCAAGTCCAGATACAGAGTTGCTGTATCCAGGACTGTTGGTGGGCTTCTGAGCCCCCCAGGCCCTTCTGTGTTGGAGGGAGGACTTCTGGCTTATTGGTGGGAGTGGTAAGCACTGCGTAACCTGTCTACCATGGGAGGAGTGGTTTCTGGCCCAGAAATTGTAGTTTGTTGGCCATTTGGAAGGCTTTTCCATCTCTTTCAGCCTTCAAGTTTGAAGGCCTGTGTTTGCACTTGTTTCCTGCCTTTTCTGTTGCCGGTCTGGTCCAGGTGTAGATTTGCTGTATCCAGGACTCTTTGTAAGCTTCTGAGCCCCGCAAGCCTTTCTGTGTTGGAGGGAAGCCTTCTAGCTTATCAGTGGGAGTGGTAAGCATCAGGTAGCCTATCTACCACAAGAGGAGTGGTCCCTGGCCAGAAATTGTAGCTATTGACTGTTTTTTTCCATCTCTTTTAACTTTCTGGTTTGAAAGCCACACTTGCGCCTGTTTCCTGCCTTTCCTATAACTAGCCAAGTCCGGTTACAGAGTTGCTGTATCCAGGATTGTTAGTAAGCTTCTGAGTCCCCCAGGCCTTTCTGTGTTGGAGGGAAGCCTTCTAGCTTGTTGGTGGGAGTGGTAGGCACTGGATAGCCTATCCTCCACAGGAGGGGTGAGTTTTGGGCCCAGGGGTTGTGGTTTATTTGGCCGTTTGGGCAGTTTTCCATCTCTTTCAACTTGCTGGCTTGGAAGCCTGCGTTTGTACTTGTTCCCCACCTTTCCTGTGGCTGGTCTAGTTCGGGTACAAATTTGCTGTGTCCAGGGCTCTTGTAAGCTTCTGAGCCCCCAAAGCCTTTCTGTGTTGGAGGGAAGCCTTCTAGCTTATCAGCGGGAGCGGTAAGCATTAGGTAACCTATCTACCACAAGAGGAGTGGTTCCTGGCCCAGAAATTGTAGCTATTGGCCATTTGGGCAGTTTTTTTCCCATCTCTTTCAACATTCTGGTTTAAAAGCCACACTTGCGCTTGCTTCCCACCTTTCCTGTAACTAGCCTAGTCCAGATACAGAGTTTCTGTATCCAAGACTGTTGGTAAGCTTCTGAGCCCCGCAAGCCTTTCTGTGTTGGAGGAAAGCCTTCTAGCTTATCAGTAGGAGTGGTAAGCACTAGGTAACCTGTTTACCATGAGAGGAGAGGTTCTTGGCCCAGAAATTGTAGATTGTTGACCATTTGGACAGTTTATCTCTCTCTTTCAACTTTCTGGTTTAAAAGACCACATCTGTGCTTGTTTCTCATCTTTCCTATAACTAACCTACTGGGTAGCACTAGAAAGCCTTAAACTGATACAAGCCTTCTAGCTTAGAAGATAGACTTTGGAGTGATTAAGTATCAGTTTTCTGTACTTTCTTGCTGTACTTAACTGTTTTCCACCTAAACGCAGATTTTCCAGCATTTATTGTGATTTAAAAGCTTGTTTTTTTCACATATTGTACTTATTTGACTGCCTGCACTTTTAAAAAGTTGTTTTTGTTTAAATAATTTGTTTAGCTGTTGTAGGCTACACACTAGAGTGCGATAGCCTTTTCTGATTGTTTGTAGTCATTTAAAGCTGTTTTAAGTGCATTTTTTACTGTTTTTGCCTTATCTTTTCAAAAAACAAAAAAAATCCTTGTTTCCCACCTTTCTAAGCCAGTATAGTCCAGTTTTCAGGCTAGTGCTGAATTCAGGGCTGTGATACTAGTTTCTGAGTTGCCCATACCTTACTTGGATAGAAGGAGGTTTCTCTGTTCACCTGTGAGAGAGGGGAGCTTTGAGCAACCTATCTGTCCTCGGAGGAGTGGTTCCAGCCCAGAAGTTAGTAGTTTATTGGCCATTTTGGGTAAATTTCTATCTCTTTCATTTTCCTACTATAAAAAACGCATTTGCACGGTTTTGCACACCAGGCAGCGCTGGTTAGCTATGGTTAAATTATTCACGACTCCACTAAGTCTCCTCTTCAGTTTTTCCCTTGAAACTAGTCTAACTCTCAACCTAAGCACTCAAACAGCATCCTACAGCCCAGCACTTGCTCAGACCTAATAGCAAGCACTAATATACCCTGACACTGATTGCCCAACAGGGCAAGGCTCTTTATTCACCCCTTACCAATCAAGCGACTAAGCAGCTCACCCTACTATTCAGGCATGACCAAAGGGCAACTTCAGGTGCACTCTCCAGTCCAGCTGGTGAATCTGGGTATCCTGAGGCAATGTTATAACTGCCTCATGTACACAGACAACCCTCTCCTCCTATCACAAAACACTAACATATGCGAGAGATGCAATTATACAGCCAAACTGGTAGCTAAGCTGTCTCCACCCAAGACTGGAACAGACAGTCAAGAGGAGAATGTTAACACTTGCACCACACCTCCAGCCGCACACAGACCTACTAAAACAGCACTGGCAAAAAATACACATAAATACACAAAATCATACTCAGAGGCACTAAATAAAAACCTGCAAAAGCATCAGAGACCTCCAAAGCAGACACCCAAACAACCTGCACCTCCCGTCACAAACCAGACACCACATAAAACACGAAATCAGTGTGCCGCACAATCACAGCCCTTAAGGCGAAATAACATACCTTACACACTAGTAATAAGTGACTCTATAGTCAGGCACACGGACGTCCCACTCACTAGGCTGGACAAGCAGAAGGTGACCCTGAGTAGCATTCTGCCCTCACCAAGAATGATACCTCAGTTTAAAGAAAAAATGATCAATTTCAACAATTGGCTAAGCTTCTGGTGTCATTCAAAGGTGATCTAGTGTCTGTCAGCCTGGGATGACATGCTCGACAAGCCGCGTTGCTTCGCAAGAGATGGCTTGCACCTGTCACCCCTAGGCTTTCGAATACTGGCCAAGGCTCTTGCTGCCCCCATAGTGCCTTTTTTAGGCAAGGCTCAAAAGTCAAACCCACCTCCATAAACAGCACAATTAACAAAAAACTGAGTGTTATGCTACTCAATGCCAGGAGTTTAAATCTCAAAATGCATGCGCTCGAAGCACTCCTCAATATGGAGAAAGTCGACATCTGTGCAGTAACTGAAACCTGGTTCAAGGCTCCAGAGAGCACCCCAACACTACCAGGCTACAACTCATACCACACATTTCAGCCACAGAACATGGACCAAAACACAAAAGGAGGGGGTGTATCCATATTCATCAAGGATACCTACACCGCCAGGTTGGTGGTGCAGCATGATACCTCTGAGATCATCCATGTGCAGCTAACATCAGGCAAATCTGCAATGCAAATTGTGGCCTGCTACAGATCACCCTCCATGACCCAGGACCACCACTCCACCTTTCTGGAGACACTGAAAAACATGAAGGTCCTACCAAACACCTTGATATTGGGTGATTTCAATTACCCTACCATTAACTGGGAAAACTACTCAAGTACAAACTCCCAGGCCCAGCACTTCCTGGAATACATCAACTCAAATGCCCTGGATCAGCTGGTAAACTCCCCTACCAGAGGTGAAAACATATTGGACTTGGTCATCACCAACATAGGCGACAGGTGTTCCACACCGGAGGTCAACCTGTCACCGGTTAGATCAGACCATAAACTAATCACTCTGGATGTCCACACCCCACCACCACCCCCGCAGTAAAAAACTTTTCTAAAGCAAACTTCACCTTACTTAAGACAGAGGTGGTAAGTTTCACAGCCCCCACGCTAAAGGATAACGCTGCCCACAATGCAGAAATCTTTAAAAATGCACTCTATGACCACCTACAAGGATGCATGGATCGTGCCATCCCTAGCAAAACCAAGACTCACTCCTCTAAGAGAAGGAAACCAGTTTGGCGGACCCCTGCCATAAACAGGTTATACAATAGAAGGAGGAAACTAGTTAGCAAATCTCAAGAAGGAAAGACATCCCTGACCAGTATCAGTAAGAAACTAAGGTCCCTCATGAAATCATCCAAGGCTGATTTCGAAAGAAAAATAGCCAAGGATTCAAAAGATAAACACAAAGCCTTCTTTAGCTATGTTAAGAATCTAAGTGGCAACTCGCAGATATGCACTGAACTAGTGCAAAATAGCACAAAATATACTGAACCTACTGATATTGCCAACATCCTGGCAGATAGATTCAGTGTAAACTTCACCCCCTCTCACCTCCAAAAGGGCCCACAACAATACTGGAAAAGTGTAGTGTCCCAAAAATCAGACACACAGGTGAAGACAGCCCTTTCAAAAGCCAAAAACACAGCGTCAGTGGGACCAGATGGTGTCCCAGGCTGCATCTTACACGAACTACAGATTGAATTAACCACCCACCTAAACACGCTGTTCAACCTCAGCCTCTCCACAGGCTACGTGCCCATAGAATGGTGCACAGCAACGGTTATTCCACTCCACAGAGGAGGGGCCACAACTGACCCTGGTAACTATCGCCCCATAAGCCTGACTAGCCTGGTCTGCATCATCATGGAACTCATTAACAAAGACATTGAGAACCTCCAAACACTTGACCTGACCCAGTTTGGCTTTGTTAAGGGCAGATCATGCTTACTAAACCTGGTTGACTTCTTTGAGACAGTCACCAAGGCCATAGATGAGGGAAAGGTGGTTCATACAGCCTACCTTGACCTTGCCAAGGTTTTCGACACCATTCCCCACTCGGGTATTACAGAAAAACACACCAGCCTGAACATAAACACCTATGTCACTAGATGGGTTGCCAACTGGCTTACAGACAGAACTCACATGGTAAGAATAGCAGGCTCCAGGTCTGACTCTAAACCAGTCACAAGTGGTGTCCCGCAAGGCTCGGTCCTGGGACCCCTACTGTTTGGCATATACTTCTCAGAAGTACAGGCAAATGCAGGAGGACCATGGCTAACCAAGCTCGTCGATGACTGCAAACTGGGAGCCATAATGGACTCTCCAGCTGACACGGACATCCTCCAAAAGGGCCTTATTGAGATGGACACCTGGTGTCAAAGTCATGGCCTCAAGCTAAATGCCAAAAAATACATAGTCATCTTGTTTGGGAAAAATAAAACACCCACGAATTACCACATAGGTGGCAGCCCCCTTAATACATTAGAGGTAATAAGAGATCTGGGGACCCAGGTAGATAATAATCTCTCCTTTGACAATCATATTGCCAAAGGAGTTAGGAAATCCTTCTATGTGGCCCATCTAATTACTAAAGGGTTCACATCTAGAAATAAAGAGGTTATCGTGCCCCCTACTCGTCACTGATTAGACCCATCATTGAGTACAATGCCCCATTTGAGGTGTACCTCACAAGACACTTCCAACAGCTGGAAAGACCACAAAAGTACCTCACCAAGAGGATTAGTGGTCTCAAACATATGTCCTATGCAGCCTGACTGAAAAAATTCCAGCTGTACTCAGTGGCATATCGCTTACTCAGAGGTGATCTCTGCCTGACTTACAAAGCCATGTCCAACTCAGAATTGATGGACATGCTCCACCTAAAGAAATCCAAGTCACTGTGAGCCACGTGCTCTAGTGAGCTAAACCTCACCACAACAATAAATAGAACATGCTGGAGGGATAGATTGCTGTCACAGGGACTCCCCATGCTTTGGAACAAAATTCTAAATTACATCAGGCAGAGCCCCTCACTAACACTCTTCAAGAGAAACCTTGACGAGTGGATGGGTAACAGAAAATACACCCCTGGGATCACTTCATTGGCTCTGCTTGACAGAGGATCAGTTAATTAATCAATGGGGTGGCGAAAGCCAACACACACTGGCTAGGCTTATAAATGCCCTTGGGCAGATAGCCTAGTACCTACCTATGAACCTATGAATGTGTTGTTTGCTGAGTGAATGGTGAAAGAAGGGTGGACGGAGATTGTTGGGCTACTATTTGAAGGTCTGGTAAGGTATCTGCTGAGCAGATTAAAGTTGAATCGACTGCATACTGAACTACTTTAGTGTGTGTTGTGGATGAGGCTAGATCATTAGAGAAACTGGTGAAAACATGGTGAAAAGATATTGGCAAAGGCTCTTGCTTCCCCCATAGTGCCTTTTTTAGGCAAGGCTCAAAAGACAAACCCACCTCCATAGGTATCACACGGGAAAAGAAACTAAAAGTAATGCTACTCAATGCCAGAAGTCTAAACCTCAAGATGCATGCACTCCAAACTCTCCTTAGCATGGAGAACATCGATATCTGTGCAGTAACAGAAACCTGGTTCAAGGCTCCCGAGAGCACCCCAGCACTACCAGGTTATACCTCATACCTTGCTTTTTGGCCCCAAAACTTGGACCGAACCAAAAAAGGAGGGGGAGTATCAATATTCATCAAAGATACCCACACTTCCAGGTTGGTGGCACAGCACGAAGCATCAGATACTATCCATGTGCAACTAACAGTGGGTAAAACTGCCTTCCAGTTTATAGCCTGCTAGAGACCACCCTCCCAAACCCAGGAACCCCACTCGGCCTTCCTGAGAACACTGGAAAATATGAAGGTTTCTCCAAACACCATTATACTGGGTGACTTCAACTACCCAAACATAGACTGGGAGCATTACTCTAGCTCCAACACCCTAGCCCAAAGGTTCCTAGAATTTATAAACTCAAATGCTATGGAACAGCTTGTTACCACTTCCACAAGAGGGGAAAACATACTGGACCTGATCATCACCAACATGGGGACTCTATCCTCCAGACCAGAAGTGTATCCCTCACTGCTAAGATCAGACCATAAACTAATCTCACTGGATATTCACATCCCGACCCCGCCCCTTGCCCAGAAAACCACAGTGAAAAACTTCTCTAAAGCAAATTTCACACTCCTCAAAACCGAGCTGGAATCCTTCAAAGCCCCTGGGCCTGTGGAAAATACGGCCCAGACCGCAGAATCCTTTATAAACGCATTCTATGAACACCTTCAGGAATGCATGGATCATGCAATCCCAAATAAAACCAAGACCCAATCCTCCAAAGGCAGACGTCCTGTCTGGTGGACCCCAGCCATAAACAAACTATACAATAGAAGGAAGAAGCTACTACATGATAGAACAAAATCCCAAAAAGGGAAGGTATCTCTGATCAGTATTAGCAAAAACCTACGGGCACTCATAAAATCATCTAAGGCCAGCTTCGAGAGAAAAATTGCACAGGACACTAAGGATAATCACAAGGCTTTCTTTAGTTATGTTAGGAACCTGGGTGGGAATTCCCAGATATGCTCAGAATTAGTCCAAAATGACAAAAAATACACCGAAACCACAGACATTGCCAACATCCTAGCTGACAGGTTCAGCGCAAACTTCTCCCCCACCAAAAGGGCAAATATCTATCCCAGCAGAGTGCTGCCCCCTAACATCTCAGATGCTCAGGTAAGAGCCGCCCTCTCCAAAGCAAAAAACACAGCATCAATGGGACCAGACGGTGTCCCGGGCTGCGTCCTACATGAACTCCAAGAAGAGCTAAACCCAAACATAGAACTACTGTTCAGTCTCAGCCTTACTACAGGATATGTATCCAAAGAGTGGCGTACAGCAACAGTGGTCCCTCTCCACAAAGGTGGTGCCTCAATGGATCCTGGAAACTATCGCCCCATAAGCCTGACTAGCTTGGTCTGCAAAGCTATGGAAAGGATCATCATGGACCTCATAAATAAAGATATTGGGGACCTACAGACACTGGATCCTACCCAGTTCGGCTTTGTTAAGGGCAGATCCTGCCTCTTAAACCTGGTCGATTTCTTTGAAACAGTCACCAAGGCCATTGACGAGGGGAAGGTGGTCCACACAGCCTACCTGGACCTTGCAAAAGCCATCGATACAATACCCCACTCGGGCATTATAGATAAGCTCACCAGCTTAAATATAAACCCCTATGTCACTAGATGGGTTGCAAACTGGCTCAAGGACAGAACCCACATGGTTAGAATTGCTGGAGCCATGTCAGACTCCAAACCAGTTACAAGTGGCGTCCCACAAGGCTCAGTCCTGGGACCTCTCTTGTTCGGTATATATTAATCGGAGGCACAGGCCAACATGGAAGGAATGTGGCTGACCAAGTTCGCAGATGACTGCAAACTGGGTGCCATAATCGACTCTCCAGCCGACACAAGCATCCTCCAAAAGGGCCTCATAGAAACAGACAACTGGTGCCAGAGCCATGGCCTCAAGCTAAACACCAAAAAGTGTATAGTCATCCTCTTTGGCAAAAACAAAGTGCCCACAAATTACCACATAGGTGGTAATCCATTAAGTACAGAAGAAGTAATTAGGGACCTGGGGACCCAAGTTGATAGCAATCTCTCATTTGACAACCACGTGGCCAAAGTGGTTAGAAAAACATTTTATATAGCCCACCTAATCATGAAAGGATTCACATCTAGATCAGGAGAGGTCATCGTGCCTCTTTACTCACCCCTCATCAGGCCCATAATTGAGTACAATGCCCCTTTTGGGATGTACCTTACCAGACACCTGCAGCAACTGGAAAGACCCCAAAAGTACCTCACCAAGAGGATCAAAGGGCTCAAACAGATGCCATATGCTGCCCGGTTAAAGAAACTCCAGCTCTACTCAGTGGCATACTGCCTGCTCAGAGGCAATCTGTGCCTGATGTATAAAGCCATGTCCAACCCGGAATTAATGGACATGCTGCACCTCAGAAAATCCAAATCCCATCGAGCTACGCGCTTGAGAGACTTGAACCTCAGCACTGAAATAAATAGGACATGCTGGAAGGACAGATTCATAACCCAGAGGCTCCCTTCACTCTGGAATAAAATCCCAGTCCAGGTTAGGCAGAGTCCCTCATTGACACTCTTCAAGAGGAATCTTGATGAGTGGATGGGAGATCGTAGGTATACCCTGGTATCACTTCTGTGTCACTGTTAGACAGAGGCACAGTATACTAACCTCGAAAAAGGGCATAGCAAAATTAATTAAAAATGGGTGGCAAAAGCCAAACACACTCTGGCTAGGCTTATAAACGCCCTAGGGCAGTTAGCCTGGTATGAACCTATGAACCTATAAAGCTAACTTTAGGCTCCTAAAAACAGAGGTGGATAACTTCATGGCACCCATGCAAATGGAGATCAGTTGCATGACCACTGAATCATACACCAATGCACTGTACTAACATGCACACAAATGCATGGATCTCACCATACCCAACAGAACCAAGACGCTCTCCTCCAAACAAGGAAGCCAATCTGGTGGTCCCCTGCCATAAACAAACTCTACAACAGAAGGAGGAAACTGATGAGGATTAAGGTGAAGTCCCAAGACTGGAAAAACTCCCTTATTAGCCTCAGCAAAAAGTTGAGATCCCTCATCAAATCCTCTAAAGCTAGCTATGAAAACAGAATTGCAGCAGGTACTAAAGACAATCACAAGGCCTTCTATAGTTATGTAAAGAATCTCCATGGCAGTACCCAGATTTGCTCTGAACTACTGCACAATGGTACCTCCTATACAGAGCCAACAGATATTGCCAATATACTGGCCGACAGATTCAGTGCCATCTTTACCTCCTCTCCCCCCAAAGGACCAATGACAATACCAGCAGATTCCAGGCACCCAGTATTACTGCTGCACAGGCTAAAACAGCACTGTCCAAGGCCAAGAATACAGCTTCTATGGGACTTGACAATATCCCTGTCTGTGTTTTACATGAACTACAGAGTGAACTGGCACCTCACCTGTGTGCCCTGTTTAATCACAGCCTCACCTCAGGCTTTGTCCCTACTGAATGGCGCACTGCTGCAGTCATCCCTTTCCACAAAGGAGGAGTGACTACAGACCCTGGGAACTATATCACCCCATTAGACTGATGAGTCTGATATGCAAAGTTATGGAATGCATCATCATGGACCTGATAAACAAGGATATAGGGAATCTCCAAACTCTGGATCCCACACAGTTTGGTTTTGTGAAGGGTAGATCATGCCTGCTCAACTTGGTCAACTTCTTTGGGTCAGTCACCAGAGCAGTGGATGAAGGCAAGGTGGTTCATACATAATACCTTGATCTGGCCAAGGCCTTTGATGCCATTCCTCACTAAGGAGTCATAGAAAAACTCACTAAGCTAGTCATCAACCCCTATATCACTAGGTGGGTTGCAAACTGGCACATAGGTAGAGCCCACAGTGTAAAAGTAGTTGACTCCAAGTCAGACTGCAAAACAGTCATGAGTGGAGTCCCACAGGGTTCGGTCCTGGGTCCTCTCCTGCTTGGTATCTACTTCTCTGAAGTCCAGGCTAACATGAAGGGACTCTGGCTGACAATGTTTGCAGACAATTGCAAGTTGGGAGCTATTATTAACTCCCCAAGTGATGCTGACATACTACAGAAAGGCTTCACTGAAACCAGTGACTGGTGTCAGAACCATGGCCTTAAGCTCAATGCCAAAAAATGGTCGTCATCCCCTTTGGGAAAACCCCGGTTCCCATGAATTACCACATTGATGGTATTCCACTGAACACAGAAGGCGTTATAAGAGATCTGGGTACACAGGTTGACAGCAACCTCTCTTTTGACCACCACATTGCCACTGTGGTCAGAAAGTCCTTCTATGTGGCACATTACATTACTAAGGGTTTTGCATCCAGGAAGAAAGAGGTCACTGTCTCCCTCTACTCTTCCCTCATTAGGCCAATCATTGAGTACAATGCCCCATTTAGCATATACCTCATTAAACACCTGCAACAGCTGGAGAGGCCGCAAAAGTACCTCACAAAGAAGATCCTAGGTCTTAAACATTTGTCCTATATGGACAGATTAAAAAAACTCCAACTATTATCTGTCTCATATCGCCTACGTAGAGGCGATCTCTGTTTGACTTACAAAGCCATGTTTGACCCAGCTCTGTAAGAAATGCTACATCTAAAGAAATCCCAATTCTTCCGCACCACATGCTCCAGAGACCTCATCCTCATTACTGCAATCAACAGAACATGCTGGAGGGACAGGTTCATAACCCAGAGACTGCCCATACTATGGAATAGACTTCCCTTACATGTCAAGCAGAGCACCTCAGTGACCCTCTTCAAGAGAAATCTTGATGAGTGGATGGGAAATAGAAAATTCACCCCAGGGATCACTCCAGTGGCTTTACTCGACAGAGGCACTGGGAACTAAGGTCAGGTGGCACAATGCCAGGGTAATCCTATGGGCTAGGCTTGTAAAGGCCCCAGGGCCATTAGCCTAGTACACACCTATGAACCTATGAACAACCAGTCATCTTTACTGCGATGTTCTGAATCTTATTTTCTATGAATGAATTTACTACTTTAGTTGAAATGTGCATAGTAATTAGGTAGTCACTATTGGTTTTCATTCCAAAGTCACCTAAATTTGAGGGTCTTTGCCAAAAAATGTATGTATTTAAGTTAGCAGAAAGTAAGCACTGCAAACAAATGAACAGCAAAATATTAATATTCAATGTAACCCATTATAAAACAATATGTTCGTGGTAGCCTGTCTCCATGTCTTGACTGCAATATAACCTATTACAAAACCATATGTTTGTGGTACAGCCTGGCTCCTTGCCTTGATTACAATGTAACCTTTTACAAAACAATATGCTAGTGGTAGAGCCTGGCTTCATGTCTTGTTGAGTCCCAGTGACTTCCTGTTAGGCCACTTTATGTTCCACAACCTGCAAGCTGCACTAAAAACGGTTTGGGGAAGAAAATGGTTAACTGATTTAGTATTTCACTCCCTGGCAGAATGAAGATTATAGTTGGGTTACCACAACAGAATGCCAAGTTGTACAAAGGAAGACTCTTTTCTGTTGGCACATTTGCACATAAAAGCTATTTACAGCACTTTACCTTCATAAATGCAATACCTACTGGTTCTGTAGTTCTAGAAAAAGACTTCAAGGATCACATGAGGAGACAGACATACCTAGTAGAGTATGGTTGATGTAGACAGCTTGTCAGATACTAAGACAAAAATATGTTAAATCATAAGCATGCTCATAAGTATAGTCAGTGTTAGAGCATGCTCATAAGTATAGTCAGTGTTACAGCACCTTGGTCAAAGCTTGACACACTGTTTTACCCTCATGCGTGGCCCTAGTGACTATCTCAAAGAAGTCCACCAGACTGATCAAGTATGACCTACCCTTGACAAAGTCAGACTGGATTGGTTCCAGTGTTGGGAGGTTTTCTGTGTCGTCAAGTCCATGATTATTCTTTTCATGGCCTTGCATATAGGACTAGGCAAACTTACAGGTCTGTAATTTCTTATATCTGTTAATGGTCCCCCTTGATATAGAGAGATGAATGTTGCTGTTTTGCACTCTACAGGGACAAACCAGTCTTGGAGGCTGTGGTTAAACAGAGATCCTAGTGGGCTTGATAGGTCCTGTTTCAAGCTATTTAAGAGGCGCCTTAGAATATTGTTGGGACCCACTGAAGTCCTGTTTTAAGCTCTAGTAAGAGCAGTATTAAAGAGTTCTTTGGTGATAACTGGCATGGGAATTGTTTAGGGTATTTCTAGGGGGGGTGACCAGAGGTAATGGGGAGGAGAAGTTTGAGCTGAACTTATCGGCCAGTGGATTTTCTATATGTTCTGGGTGAGTATAGTTGACGCCATCAAAACCTAATCCCGTACATTGTTGGGTAACAGCCCTAAGATTGTGGACATAACTCAAAAATGCCTTATGGTTAATCTTAGTTTGGGAGGCTATTTTTGCCTCAAAATTTGCTCTTGAAGACAACTAGTTCCCTGATTTGCTTGTTTAGACTAATGAGGGAGTTTTTGCTCTTTTGTGCACATTCTGTCTTACTTCTAGAGATGATTTTCTTTCTTTTGTTGTACAACCTGTTTATACCTGAGGTCCAGGGTGGCGTGTTCCTGTGTTTTGTCCTAGACTTATTTCAGTTTGGTACTGCTGTTTCTATACAGATGTTTACATGCTCAAACAAGGCTTTTGCGTATGCTGCTGTACAGGCTTCAATGTTTTCTGAGTTTGGGGAAGCTTGGAAACTAGCAATGGTGTCACTCAATAGAGAGTAGTTTGCTTTAGAAAAGTTCTTAAAGGTTTTGGGGTAAGGTAGGTGTTCTAGTTTTATATAGTTTTATATTTATTTCAAGGCAGATGGCTTTGTGATCTGATCTAATCAGTGAGAACCAAAAACACGCTCCAAAATCCAAAATCCAAAATACTGAAATACTAGAACACTATTCCGTGAGAAGGCGAAGGCCAAGGTACCAGAATTAAAAATATTTGCACAGTTGGGCTGTTGGTGTTGTGTTCTAACCAGTGAGAACATCACACTTGGGGAGTGTAACGCTCTCCCATATTGGTGAGTATGAGGTCAAGGATATTTGTATACCTAGTGGGACTGCAGACTAACTGCTCCAGGGCATCTGCATTTACAAAGTCCAGAAGTCTTTGCGTCTGCATGTTAGTGGTCATGTATGCTTCCCAGGTAATGGCGGGGTAGTTGAAATCACCCATGAATATGGTATTGGGCTGAATGGTAAGTGATTTTAGTAAATTTAGGTATGATGTATGGGTTTCCTGGTTCATGGTGGGGAACATGTAGCTAGCAAGGATGTGGTAATGGATTTTCCCTATGGCTAATTGGACATGGAGTAGCTCAAGCATGTCATATTGTTTGACCAGTCTTGAGGTGTGCTTATCCTTTATGTACATGGATACACCTCCACATTTTGCCTTTTCATGTCCAGTGATAGATCAGAATGTGTGAAAGGCATTATAGCCATGGACTGCAGGGATGCTTTCCATGGCTTTGAACCATGCTTCAGTAACTGCACAGACATCAGCATTCTCCAGGGTGAGGAATGCTTCCAGGGAGTTTAGTTGCTTGTTGAGACCCTAGCATTAAGCAGTAATACCTTTACCTTATCTTGGGTAGATTTTGCTATGCGTAAAGGTCAGTCTGCTTGACAGTGCCTAGAAAAGGCACCATAGGAGTGGATAATGTTTTGGCCAGGATTCAAAAACCTAGTGGTGACAGGTGAAGACCTGGCAAAGCAGCTTTGCCTATCAGTCATGTCCTCCCAGGCTAACAAGCAGTGGGCCCTTTTGGAATGACACCAGTAGCTAAGCCATTTATTAAAGTCAATAATTTTCTGTTGGTATTGTGGCATCATCCATGGAGATGGTAGAATGCTACTCAATGGTAGGCTCATACCTGCCTGTGTCACATATTCTGGGAGCTCAATCATGTCTCTCTTCATATAGTCTCCAGAGGTACGTCTCAGCTCATTTACGTCCACATGGACTATGACAGTCATACTGGTACTTGAGGTTTAGTGACCTAAGTGATTGCATAACATAATGACTCTTGGTCCCTGACAGGCAATTAACTGTAACCTTCTCCTTATCCAGCCTGGTGAGAGGGACATCAGTTTGTCTCACAAAGGAGTCTCCTGTGACCAAAATATTGGGTTGTGTGGTGTTATGCCTCATGGGCTTAATAGTTGAGGCACGATGAGATGTGGTTTTATTTGGTGTGGTGGGAGTCATCTTGTTTGTGTGCATGTAGTGTTTCTGAGGACTGCATTTGAGAGGGTTTGGGTAAGTTACATGTGAGCACCTCTTCATATGTAGGTCTGCGTGTCTGGTCCTTTGTAAGTGCAGTGAGTGGTGTGTAGGTGTGAGTGTGTTTTGGTGTTTCTTTGTGTCTCTCTGTATATACATACGTGTGTGTGTGTGTGTGTGTGTGTGTGTGTGTGTGTGTGTGTGTGTGTGTGTCTGTAGATATTGATAGACACACGTACACACACACTTATACACTTCCCTGGCATGAAGTCTGATGATAATGGCTGTGAAATTGGTGTAGCTATCAAATCCCATTCAGATATTTAAAGTCTCCAGCAAGGACAACACCAAACAAATGTTTGGTGTGTTAATCATGGGCTTACCTTCAATGTATTGAAAGGCAGCATAGTTTATGTTGGTAGAGCTTGTATCACTACCAGTTACCATCCAGATATCTCAGTCTGGCACAGTCACCAGGTACTTTGCTCTCTGTATTGCTGACAGATTCTCCTTTCTCTACCATGCCTCTGTGATTTTTGTAAAATCCCTCTACTTTACACAGCTTATCCTTTGTCGTATCTCCTCAAGTTCCCTTACTGTATTCATCCATTATTAGGCTCATCACTGAAAACAATTTCCCAGTCAGCACATACCTCACAAAGTACTGAAAGCAACTCAAAATACTTCAATGGTTCCTCAACAAAAAGATATCTGGTCTCAGTAACCATAGCTACTCAGACTGAAAGACCTGTCTCACTACAAAGTGTCCTACACTTTCCTGAGGGGGTCATGCCCACTAAAAGTCCCAAGCTATGAATGATCTAGCACTCTAAGATCATCATCACCACAAAAAAACTAGTTGTAACCCTGTACCGTCACATCAACCATATCAGACGGCATGACAAGTACCTTACCCAATGCATTCCACACTTGTTACACAATGTATTCCACATTTGTGCAATGGTTTGACTTTATATGTCACACACAGTACTTCTCTTGCAACCTTTATCACCAGGTTGGATAACTGTAAGAATTTAGGACAAAAACATTAAAAAAAGAAAATCCATTTTTTCAAAAATGGGTTGTTTTACCCTCCCAAAAGAAAAGTAAATATTCTTTTCTTTCAATCTTTTGTGGATGAAATTAGTTTCATTTTTCTGACCTTGTTATATCTATCAGCAGGGAAAACTACTAATGGGAGTCTGAGTGTGTTATACACTGCCTGATTAACACACAAATAATAATAATAATAATAATAATAATAATAATAATAATGTATTACTTAAACTACTAATGGGAGTCTGGGTGTGTTATACACTGCCTGATTAACATACAAATAATAATAATAATAATAATAATAATAATAATAATAATAATAATGTATTACTTAAACTACTAATGGGAGTCTGGGTGTGTTATACACTGCCTGATTAACATACAAATAATAATAATAATAATAATAATAATAATAATAATAATAATAATAATAATGTATTACTTAAACTACTAATGGGAGTCTGGGTGTGTTATACACTGCCTGATTAACATACAAATAATAATAATAATAATAATAATAATAATAATAATAATAATAATAATAATAATAATAATAATAATGTATTACTTAAACTACTAATGGGAGTCTGGGTGTGTTATACACTGCCTGATTAACATACAAATAATAATAATAATAATAATAATAATAATAATGTATTACTTAAACTACTAATGGGAGTCTGGATGTATTATGTACTGCCTAACATATAATAATACTAATAATAATACTAATAATAATAATTCATTAATATAATAATACAACAAAATCGCTAAGTTTGCTACCTGATCCAAATACTCCTTCCACTCCTTGAACTGGTTGGAACTCCCACACTATCTTTCCTATATACAACTCTCCACTACCCATAAACTCATCTTCCAACCTTCAAATTGCCCCTCATTCTCCTCCACCCTCCAAATACACCAGCCCAGCAGACTACTTAGGTCTAGCAACCAGAACTTCCTGGAAGTACACAAGCCCACAAAAACTCCAGGGACACTTCTACTATCTTTCTCACTAGCACGACTATGGAATTCCCTTCCCCCTCTCATTTGTACCACCCATAATCTCTCCTCCTTTAAGAACCTTCTCTACTCTCAGCTCTCTTCCCACTGGGAATGCTCCTGTTCCCACCCTATGTGACACACTTTCTCTATTATTTCCCTATTTCTGCCTTATAAAACTACACTCCGGCTTGTATCTCCTTTAACAACTACTGATATTATTTGTCTATGATCTAAGAATACTAAATAACAACACTCCTCTCAAAGTTTTCCTCATCCACTTTCCTGTTGCCTTGTTTTTCCTTATCATAAATGTATAAATTTCAAACTTTTTGATTCTTTATTATGACAACATTTTAGAATGGTCTTATTGCTGATTTTTATTGTAAACTGTACATTGACTTTCTGTTGATTTATATTGTACAACTTCATTTGAATGCACTGTGATTTTTGTTAACAACCGTATTTGGAGCGTTTCTCCCCGGGCCTCCATTGAAAACGGGCTCATTTTAGGCCCAATTGACTTTCCCAGTAAACAAACTGCAAACAAATAACTACTAATGGGAGCCTGGGTGTGTTATGTACTGCCTGACTCACATACAAAAAATTAATGAATAATAAAATGTATTACTTAAACTACTAATGGGAGTCTGGGTATGTAATGCACTGCCTGATTAACATACAAATATATAAATAAATAAATAAATAAATAAATAAATACAAATAATCCAATGTATTACTTAGGTCAGCTGTAGATCATCATACATTTTTTCAGACAGTTTAGTCGAAGTCATTTACTCACAAAACATCTTCATATTCAGCGTAAGCCTCAGCTGTAGTAAACAATCTCATTAAATGACAAAGAACATTCACAAGTGATCTTTAAATGTGTGCAAAATGATCCCTCTGCAATACAAACACAAGCTGTAAGCACATTATTTTAGCTTTTATCTACCATCACCACTAATTGCACAACACAATAAGACATGCAGCAAAGGGGATTCACAGCTGGGTTTCTGTGAAGATACTGAATACCATTAGTAACCCTCCTACATCTTGTTATTGAAGCCTTCCTACTAAATATTTAATTTAGTTATATGTGTATGTATGTATGCATGCATGCATGTACATATTTATTTAATTTATTGAAACCAAAAAGTAATCAGTTTTCAGTCACGAACCATAAAGGTCTAATACACATGCACACACGTACCTCACATCTCTCCCGAATTTGAGGGAATACATCTAATTTGTTTTCAAACTTTTGTACCATCCCTCCTAAATTTGGAAATGATTTTGAGTTAATAGCACCCAATAAGAGTACCCAATATGGAAGCTTTTCCTTAATTATTTTTTCTTTGTCCATAACTCTGAGGTAAAAGTTGAAAGACATGGCACATACATACACACGCAGTTTGTGCTAATACATATGCAGCTATTTACCACATTAGAGGAGTGGGGCACTTTTTCCTTTTTTCAGGCTCCAACTTGTTACAGAACAAAATAAAATCATGTTTATTACAGTCCTTTGCAAAAACTGCTACAATTAAAAAATGAGTGCACTCAACAAAACTAATAAAATGTCTCCAGCTGTCTAATCAATAAAAAAAAGGGTCTGTTGCCATGGATATGAACTTTCCCACTATCTCTGTTTCCAACTTGGTGGATATGGACATCCTGAAGCAATGTAGAAATTGCTTCATGTTTACTGACAACCAGTTAATTCTCAAACAAACTGATATGGTATGTGAGAGATGTCTCCTCATGGCTTTCGGATGCTGGCAAAGATGCTTGCTTCCTATAATATCTTTTTTACGCAATGTCAAAACAACAACACTTCTGACGTAAAACAAATCCACTAGAGACAAACTCAAGGTCATGCTGCTTAATGCTAGGAGCCTAAGCAGTAAACTGCACTCCTGGAACCACTCCTCACCTTGGAAGATGCTGATGTCTGTTCAATCACTGAGACTTGGTTCAAGCCCGCATTGAGCACCCCGGCTGTACAAGGCTACAATGCCTTTAACAAGTTCAGACCCCAAAATGAGCATGAAAGAACCAAAGGTGGAAGTATATCCATCTTTATTAAATCCAAATACACCTCAAGACTGGTGAAACACTACGATTTTCTTGAGCTACTCCAGGTCCAAATAACTATAGGTAAAATACCCTACCACATCATCGCAAGCTACAGGTCCCACTCCATGAACCAGGAGAAGCACACCACCTACCTGGACTTGCTAGAGTCACTCAATATACAGCCAAACACCTTGGTCATGGGAGATTTCAACTATCCTTCCATCAACTGGGTGATAAACACAAGCATAAACATGATCTCTCTGAGGTTCCTGGACTTTGTTAATTCAAATGTCCTGGAACAGTTGGTCTGCACCCCCACAAGGGGCTCAAATGTCCTAGATCTAGTGCTCACCAACATGGGGGTCATTGCACTACCCCATGTGTGTTGCCCTCCCAGGTAAGGTTAGACCATACATCTGTCTCATTTGAAGTAAAGATCAGACCTATAAACCAAACAACAAGGAAAGAAACTGTAGAACGGCACCAGAAATTGATTGAAATGTTAAGCGCTTTTCGTTTGTTACATTTACAAACTTCCTCAGACATTTTGAATCACATCAAAAGACCTTTTAAATATAGTATCAATTAACTAATCATTAACTCAGTAAGAACAATTAAGAAGTAAAATCATTTACAAAGATAACTGAATTTGACAGCCACTTAAAACACTGTTCACTAACTCATAAAAACTAACACTATAAAAAGTCAGTTATTACAAAATATCAAGCATCCTAAATTACACTATGCAAAAAACAAATAATAACCCAAACCATAAAACAAAGCGCAATATAGAAAACAATGTTTTATCTAATAAGACTTTTAAGCTTGAGAGTGCTACTGATAGAACAACCCTCATTTAAGCTGGGTGTATTGTAAGCATTCAACCTAATCTGCCAGCTTAACTCCAGTTCTTCTAACTTGAATGTATCTGGTCCACCAGAATGTAACTGGTTGGCTGACAACTTTTCTTTTTCGTTGTCAGCAAATAGTTCAGTGCAACAAAGCGTAGTTAATGGTAGTGAGCAGCCTGACATTTCCTTTAACTTGAAAAATTTGGATACTTTACTTGTAAAACTGAAAAAGACACAGTTGGAAATTTCTTATTTTCAGGAATGCCTTAAGCTTAAAATTGTTCCAAAAGGCTTAAGGCATTATCAATATCCAACTGGGCTGGTAGTAGCCAATTCACCTTTCCACAAAGACTTACTTGCTTTGTTTGACCGTCAAGGTCTGGAATTGCTAGACCTTATGATTAAACATTATTCTTTGTCAGTGGATACGTTAAGTAAACAGGTCTTTGACTTAGATGAGAAAATTAAAACTGACTCTGAGTTCTTCCGTTATAAGTACAAGTATGGTAGGATGTTTTCCAGCATTGATCAGTACTTAATTAAACTTAAAAACAATAAAGTCAAGAAGCTTGATAGAGACACTAAAGCTTATCACGAAGGGTCAGCATATCCAAAACCATCTTCAGCACAAGTTTGGCATGGTCCTCCTTGACCTGTTCACCCTTCACCTGGTAATGGAACCCTTTTTTTTGACACAGGAAATAACCACATTTTGGATAATTCTACTTTTCCTGAAACGAGTCCTGATGAATTATCTCAAATTGATTCTAGAAGGGCTGAGGGTGCACAGAATAACAACAAAACTGGTCATTACTATCTGAGGTCTAATGACCCTACTTTTTTTAGGAGCAAGACAAAAACAGCAGACTGGTTAGTTCAGCCAGAAAAAGAAACAGAAGTCAAGATAATTAATGACATACGTTTTTCTGGCGATATTACAGATTCTGTTTACCCATCTTTGTTGCTTGATGTAAATGTACCTGTTTGTACACCTGAAGCTTTCGATCTTTCTATTGTGACAACAGCTTTAGAAGTTGATGACTGTGATGTAGTTACTAATGACATTAATGAGTTACCAACTAACACTTTGACTACACTTAACAATGGGAATGGAGATTTCAGGGTATATATTTTTTCTTCAGTTGACATTTCGCCTGACCTAGTTGAACTGTTGTCTAAAGGTCACATGTATGTTCCAGCTCAGAAATTAGATGTTGTCAAAACTATTATTGATTTAAAATTATTTACTAGGAAACTTAATCTTAATTTAATAATGGGCAACACCAACATGCTTGACACTAACACCTTTAGGATTCCTAGTATGTTTAATCTTCTGTTACACCCTTTGTTGCAAGTCTTTGAACTTATTTGCGAACTCAACATTCACCAAAGGTTCCAGATGGGGCAACACAGGGTTAATTATGGCAGAAACTCCAAAATCGAAAAGGAGTGTTTGGAATTCTTTAAATTACATGACATTAGGTTTTGTAAACCTGACAAGGGTGGCGGTGTAGTTGTGTTTGATAAGACCGATTATAATGCAAGGATGGTCCATCTCTTGAACTCTCCCTCTTATTCTGTTAGTTCAAGATCAGAAATTAACAATGCATATCATATCATTAAGAACTCTATTGAGGACATGTTTATTGAGGGAAGAATTACTCAGAATTTTTATAATTATATGTCAACAGTGTACCCTCGTTTTCCTTGCTTATTCGGTATACCTAAAATACACAAAGACCTAACCAACCCCCCAATGAGACCTTTGGTTGACGGTAGGGGATCTCCCACCTACCCTTGTGCAAAAATTGTGGATTCTATTTTACAAAAATACTTGGTTAAATTTAACCAAATTTTAAAGACTCTTGGATGTTTCTGGATAAAATTAATAAACTAGAGGTCAATTTGCGATATAATTTTCTTACTATTGATGTCAAAGACCTCTATACGTGTATCCCACATGATATAGCTCTCGAGCAGATTGACCAAATGCTAAGGTCACATGGCGGCAAAAGAAATGAGTTGGATCTTGTCCATGAACTTTTGGTCTTAATTTTGGGCAACAACTACTACATTTTTGAAGGTAACTTCTACCTTCAAAAAGTTGGTGTTGCTATGGGCTCTCCTTGTGGTGCCAGTGTGGACAACATGGTTATGGCCCACTAGGAACATCTGTTTGTATTCAACAATTGTGAGTTTAAAGATAAGTTAATTTTTTATACCTGTTATTTGGATGATATTTTAATTTTACTTGACGGCGATAGCTCTACTAGTGACTCACTAGTTGAATACTTTAACAAGACCACCCACTTTTTGAAGTTTACTTCCACCTTTAATTCGGAGTCCATAACATACCTTGATATCTTATTGTCTAAAGATTACTCTATCCAAAAACTAATAGCTACTATTTATAGAAAGAGTATTTATAGAAAGAGTACTTATTCCAACTCATTTCTACACTTTTCTAGCTGCCATCCAATCCATCAAAAACGAGCTATAGTAAAGGGCCAATTGGTTATGGCTGCCCGTATAATTACTTTAGATAAGGACTTTCATACTGAATGTGCCCACTTAAGAGTCATGTTTATACATCATGGCTACCCTGAATACATGGCTGATGAGATCATAGAAGAGGTAACAATTAAACATTTAAGTCATTTTTATAAACCAATTTTGAACAATGGTTTTCTATTAAACAATGATGTTGTTAGTAACGTTAATTCTCCTATGGTGCCTGTAGCCGCTAATCAATCTTATTTACCAGAAACATCGGGTGTTATATTCGTAACAACTTATAACCTTAATAGTAAAGAATGTTTTCAGATTTTGTCAAAAAATTGGGCACTTTTTAAGAATGATACTAGTGTTTTTCAAAGTGTTGGTGAACACCCTGTGGTAATTTACAAAAAAGCTAAGAATCTTAAAGCCTATTTTGAACATCACTCAACAACACGTGTTAGGACGGTGGGTATGTATAAATGCCAAGCATGTAATTACTGCCAATATATTATTGAATCTAATAGATTCAAAGTTCACGACCAAAAATACTACCTGAGACTGAGGGTGAACTGTAATTCAAAAATGGTAGTTTATTTAGCTCAATGTCAGTCTTGTTTGGCCTTCTATATTGGTAAAACAGAAAGGAGGCTCTGTGATCGTATTTCCGAACACGTTTATGCTATCAGAAAACACAAACCTGAGAACGCTTTGGCGAAACATGTTTTACATTACCCTAACCATTCCTTTAAGTTTTTAATTATTGACCAAATCCGTCAAAATCCTCGGGGTGGACCAGATACATTCAAGTTAGAAGAATTGGAGTTAAGCTAGCAGATTAGGTTGAATGCTTACAATACACCCGGCTTAAATGAGGGTTGTTCTATCAGTAGCACTCTCAAGCTTAAAAGTCTTATTAGATAAAACATTGTTTTCTATATTGTGCTTTGTTTTATGGTTTGGGTTATTATTTGTTTTTTGCATAGTGTAATTTAGGATGCTAGATATTTTGTAATAACTGACTTTTTATAGTGTTAGTTTTTATGAGTTAGTGAGCGGTGTTTTAAGTGGCTGTCAAATTCAGCTATCTTTTTAAATGATTTTACTTCTTAATTGTTCTTACTGAGTTAATGATTAGTTAATTGATACTATATTTAAAAGGTCTTTTGATGTGATTCAAAATGTCTGAGTAAGTTTGTAAATGTAACAAAAGAAAAGCGCTTAACATTTCAATAAATTTCTGGTGCCGTTCTACAGTTTCTTTCCTTGTTTTTTGGTTTATAGTTTGTTTTTCGCTTATTTTATGTTAAAGATCAGACCTGACAACCTCACAGGAGCAAAAAAAAATGAAAAAATGTATCCAAAGCAAGCTAGAGTCTATTAAGCGATGGTATAAAAAGTATCAAAGCCTCTGCTAATACAGCCAACAATGACTCCTATGCAGAGGAGTACACAAATGCCCCATATAACCAATTAAACAAATGTATTGACTTGCCTGTACCTCACAAGACCAAAACCAGATCCTCGAGAAAAAAAAACACCCTGGTGGACTGTAAGTTTAAATAAGTTATATAACAAAAGAAGGAAAATAATATCTAAGAACAAGAGGGAACATGCTCAGCAGAGGAAGAAAATCCTCCACAGTTTGAACAAGCAAATCAGATATCTTGTAAAGTCCTCTAAGGCTAGTTATGAGATTCAGTTAGCATCCCTAGCTAAAGACAATCATAAGGCCTTTTTAGCTACATTCATAACCTAAAAGGGAATGCCCAGCTGTGTGCCGAACTTATAGTGGATGGTACCACTCACACTGAACCTGAAAAAATTGCCAACCTGCTAGCTGACAGATTTGGCAATAACTTCATTCACCTCCCTGTCCCCAACAGCCATACCCCAAAGCATTTCTGACACCAGTCCCCTACCATGTCTCTGTAACTAAGAGGTCATACAAGCTCTCTCCAAGGCAAAAATCAAAGCCTCTGTGGGACCAGGTAACATCCCAGGCTGCTTATTAAACAATCAAAAACAAGACCTAGTGGAACCACTTTACACTGTCTTTACCCATAGCCTGAACACTGGCTTTATTCCAGCAAAGTGGAGAACAGCAACAGCAATCTCCTTGCACAAAGGGGGTCCACCAACTAACCCTGGGAGCTATCGAACCATAAGCCTAACCAGCATTATCTGCAAGGCCATGGATAGAATCATCATGGACCTTATCAACAAGGACATAGTAGACCTTCAAAATCTTGACCTGATCCAGGTTGGTCTCATCAAGGGTAGATCTTGCTTATTAAACCT